>NC_080069.1:96433216-96735239 GCF_949987535.1 Balaenoptera acutorostrata
TTCTTTCTCTAGCTGCTTTAGGTTTTAGGTTGTTTATTTGATTTTTCTTGTTTCCTAAGGTAAGATTTTATTGCTATAAACCTCCCTCTTAGAACTGCTTTTGCTGTGTCCCATAGGTTTTGGATTGTCGTGTTTTCATTTATATTTTTCTCTAGGTATTTCTTGATTTCCTCTTTGATTTCTTCAGTGATCCATTGGTTGTTTAGTTGCATATTGTTTAGCCTCCATGTGCTTGTGTTTTTTTACAATTTTTTTTCTTGTATTTGATTTCTAATCTCATAGCCTTGTGGTAGAAAAAGATGCTTGATATGATTTCAGTTTTCTTAAATTTATCAAGGCTTGCTTTATGGCTGAGCATGTGATCTATCCTGGAGAATGTTCCATATGCACTTGAAAAGAATATGTATTCTGCTGCTTTTGGATGGAATGCTCTATAACTGTCAATTAAGTCCATCTGATCTAATGTGTCTTTATTTTTTTTTGGTTGTGCCAAGCGGCATGTGGGATCTTAGTTCCCTGACCAGGGATTGAACATGTGCCCTCTGCAGTGGAAGCATGGAGTCTTAACCACTGGACCACTGGGGAAGTTCCTCTAATGTGTTTTTTAAAGGCCTGTGTTTCCCTCTTGATTTTCTGTCTGGATGTTCTGTCCATTGATGTAAGTGGGGTGTTAAAGTCCCCCATTATTATTGTGTTACCATCAATTTCCCCTTTTATGGCTGTTAGCATTTGCCTTATATGTTGAGGTGCTTCTATGTTGGGTGCATATATATTTACAATTGTTATATCTTCTTCTTGGATTGATCCCTTGATCATTATGTAGTGTCCTTTTTTGTCCCAAAAAAAGGTGTCAGTGAAAGCAAGGTGAATGCACTGCACAAAGGATGGAACAGTTAAGCTTAATGTACAGTCATTTCTACCAGTATCCATGCTCACTCTAACTCCATGTACCTCCATCAACTGTATAGATGCCTTATATGGCCTTATAGGAATAAATAATATTTGTATCCTCTATTTGCCATGTGCTTTCCTTATGCAATTATCTATTTTACTATTTTTTAATTTAAAAAGATAGATATCTTTTGATATTTCAAAGTCACTAAGGGAGAATAGATATTATCCATTAGTGCAAATTTGCAGCTATTCCATAAGGGTGATCCTCGCATATTTTCTTAATTTGGTTCTGTCTGGTTTGCAGACTGCAGACTCTTCCAGGATTTGCAATGTTATTGACACCTAGTTCTTATAAACTTCAGCAATGTAATACCTATATCTAAGGCATATCATACAGGGAATTTTTTGTGCATTTTCAATTGTTGTGTTACATCAGATTTATAAAAATCAATCTAAACTCTACCATATTTACTAAATTTCCCACGATAGCCACTCACCTTCACTAGCTAAATATGTGCAAAACAGCAAGTATGAAATGATAAGCCAGTCCATTAAATTATCTTTGAGGAGATAATTATCTTTAATTATTTTTATAGAAAACCATCTGTGGTTTGACTCCGTTTGGCAATTGAGGACAATGGCTTTGGTATTTAGGTGGAATAATGGATTAAATATTTCAAAAAAAAATAAAGAGTATCCCAAATAAAGTGGGAAAGTAAAAAATTGTTTTACATTTCAGGATCATCTGGAGTAGACCTGTGGGTAGTTTATCCTCTGAACTCTTTCCAGGTATTATGCTTAAACTGCCTCTGGGCATCTTGGTTCCTCCATGTGGAACCGAAAATTACTTTCACACTTGTATTATCTACTTTCTCCACAATTTCTTACCCCCATCCATGATATTTGTTGAAGTTTTGAGTCTCCAGTTAAATGTCATTGACTTTTTAATTATGCTCTGACACCATGATCATTATCCCTATTTTACAGATCAGGAAACTAAGCCTCAAAATGCTAAATTGTTTGAGATCACAGTTTACAAATGAGTAACATGATCTAAAAAGAGCAAGAGTCAGACATTTGGATTCCAACTTTGGCTCTTCCATTGTGGAGCTTTGGACAAGTCACTAATTCTCTCTGGGCTTTTTTCAATTATCTGTGAAACAAGGTTCTGGACTCTCAGAAATATTTATGTGGTTTCTTCAAGCCCTAAAATATTATGAAGGTCCTTAAAGAATAATATGAATAGTGGAAATTTCAGTCATCTGAAAATGGACTTATTAATGATAGGAAGGGAGAGAGGAGCATTTAGAATTTGTAAAAGCCCTTTATTTTCATTCCCTATATTTTCAGTTTGTCTCAGTTTCATGCAATTTTATATATTTTACTGAAGGCTACTTATTAGAAGTGTTACTAAGCAGGTGTTTTAAAATAATTATATAAAACTATTCATACTTTTTAGAATGTGCAAACTCTGAAACATTTTTCTGTCAGATGATTAGTTATAATTTTGGTCAGGAAATGTGGTCTCTGTAACTAGCCATGTATAATTCGGGGCCTGTGTGAAAATGAAAGTGTAAAGATAAATAAGTATCTGTAGAATTGTATGTTGAGTTTGATCAACCTGTGTCTCTCAGTCCGTCTGTGTAGTACATGAAGGTTTCTTCAAGTAAGAAAATTAACAGGGCTAAGCATCTCAAAAACAAAACAGGATGATTAACAGAGTACTCAGAGAATAGGGACTGTAGTCCCTAAATACTGCAGCACCCTTCCAACACAGGAAAATACACATATTTTACCCACCTTTTTTCAGAGAACAAAAGAGAAAATATTGAAGAGAGTAAGCACAGAATAACAGCCACTGCATTAGATACATGAGTTCTTACTCTACTTTCAAATCACTCCAATTTTAATGAAATATAGAGTGTTCTCATGCAGTGTGATGTGTGTTGAAAGCAAAGTAAAGAAATAAATGTAAATTATACACACACACATGTAGTTGTGTGGGATTGTGTGATAGGTGGTGTGAGTCAAATTCTTTATGGGGGAGTCGGGCAGAGGGGTACCCAGGTGTTTCTCATCCCAGGACTCCCTTATGGACCCCAGTAGAGCTCCTGAAATCCTGCAAGATCAGGCTTCCTCCTGGAAGTGTGCACCCTTCTGCAGCACCTTGGGGCCCGATTCAGCCTTCCCTGAGCTGCCTCTAATGCTCAGTGCAGGCCAGGCCATCCTCTCCCTACCTCCATCAGGACCCATACTTACTAACCACATACCCAAAGTAACCTAGTGCACCCTGCAGGCTTCAACTGCCACCTGTTTGCTTTCCTGGGAACCCCACACTCTGCCCACTGGAACTAGGTCCAAGCCTTTCCTGCACACATCCTCCATGGTCTTCAAAAGAAGGAAAGAGAAAAATATATACATGTGTGTATATATTCATATATGAATATATATATATTTTTCATATTCCTTGCAATTATTTGGCTATCTCCTAGTTTTCATCACCTAGAAACAGTTTCTTGTTTCTGCTTCCAAGAGCACTAGAAATCCAACATAGAAACCAGTGGACATTCATGATTGTATCTATATAATGATGGGTAAGTTGCATGATATCTCTGTACCTCATCTTTCGCTTATGTAAAGTGGAGATAACAATAGTAACTTCCACATAGGTAGGGTCATTTTGAAAATTAAAAGGAACCATACTGATGTCTTGGATGAATATCATTCAACCACTGTGTTGGGAAAACAATATCAATGTATGGACAAGATAAGATGTAGTGAAAATTTTCTATAACATTGGAGATAGAAAAGGTAGCCTAAAAAAGACATTTTCCTAATATTTAAACTTCTTTCCATTTCTTGGATAAATTGACATTGCTATGTAAATTGTTTTTCTGTAATTTTGGATATGACTTTCTATTTGCTTACTTTGAGTTTTCCCATTTACTATCATAATTGACAACCATGTATATTTTAATATTGAGATTTTTTCAGGATTTTTCTATCAGATTTACATTATCATTATAAATCATTGGATAATTTTCTGTATTTCTTCATGCTCTGGGAGGACAATTATAGAATTAGAAATACTCTATTAAACTTAGAAGTTTAAATTAATGTGTTACCTAAACTACTTGCTCAGATACAATATCTTAATATATCCTTAGATTCGTTTTCTATATGTATCATCTATATTTCTTTGGCCAATTCATACTAGTATTTTGAATACAAGTCACAATTTTAGATACTTATTGTATTAGTCAGGGTTCTACAGAGAAACAGAAACAGTAGGGTGGTGTGTGTGTGCGTGTGTGTGTGTGAAAAGATTTATTTAAAAAAAACTGGCTCAGATGATTGTAAGGGTGGGAAATCTCAAAATCTGTAGGATAGGTTGGCAGGCTAGAAAGTCAGGCAGGATTTCTATGTTATAGCGTTGACTCATAATTCTGGGAAACCTCAATTTTTGCTCTTAAGGACTTCAAGTGATTGGGTGAGGGTCACCCACATCATCAAAGTAATTTCCTTTCCTAAGAGTCAACTTATTGTAGATGTTAAACACATCTACAAAATACCTTCATAGCAACATCACAACATTTAGATTACTGTTTGACTGAACAGCTGGGCACCATAGCCTAGCCAAATCGACACATAAAATTTAGCCAAGATACTTACACCTTGCTTTTTAGAGTCAGGTTGATACAACTCTTCTTGAGGACTGTATCTGTTAGCTTAGCCTTGGTTATGCTGGTAATAAATGTTCTGGGATTTGAGAGACTGACAAAACACATGTTTATTCCTCACATATCCTACCCATCATTTTTTGGGTTGTCTACAGCTCTGCTCCATATTGTCTTCCTTTTATGACCCAGGCTGATGAAGCAACTTCTAGCTAGAACACTGTCAGTCTCAAGGCAGAAGGAAAAGAGATGATGAATCCTATGCTGGCTCTTAAAGTTACTACTTATGTCACTTGTATTTATAATGCATTAGCCACAGAAGGTCACTTGGCCAAACCTATAACTTGGGGGTGGGGTGTGGATATACAATTCCCAGCCAGGCAGAGCATGGCAAGTCACATGGTTAAGTCTGACACCAATGAGACAGTGATGTATAATCCTCCCATAGGAAGGGGATGTTGTTTATGATAAGGGTAATTTTCAATATGTTATAAAAATTGTTTTCAAATGTTTAAACAGTTTGAACTTTCTATAAAATTATCCTCAGCAAATATTCACTATGCAAACAAGGACTTATAGAAAGTAATGTTAACTTCAGTGTATTTATAGTAGAATAAGATTTTTTTTAATGTTCTTTTTTAAGGTGTGAAAGTGGTTAGTAGTTTTAAATTGCTTCTCCTACTTAATTGTTTATATACTCTGATTAATTCTATAATTAGTGAGTTTAGTAAATATGGTTTTATGGAATATAAACTATTCAAGATAAATATGTCAAATAATTATAGGTGTTGCATTCTTTCCAGCTCCCCTCCCACATGATCCTTAGTAATTATGATAGAAATGAACATGGAGATGTAAAAATAAGAGAAAATCTGCATTACTACTGAAAGCTAGGGAAAATTTCCACTCAAATTTTAGAAAATGTGCTATTTCTAATTTGGACATTTTAGGATATAACCTTGTGGGAAGCTTGATACTCACCTTCCAAGTAAACAGTATATTCTCTTTGGAGATAAGTAAAAGGGGAACCTGTACTCCAAGGATATTTCCACAACTTTGGATGCATGAGAATTGTAGATAAGGCAAGGATATGAGAAATGTAAACAATGTTTTACTTGAGGACACTTTTGTTGCTGTAGAATATAGAATTCGAGGATATCTGAGCTGATTGATACAAGGACTGGATCCATGTTCTCACACACAAAGCCTGTAATGATGGTTATCCTTATGTGACAAAGGAATATCTACTAATAGCATAAGAAAGAAGATAGGAATAATTTTAGGAATTACTAATTGTTCTAGGAAGACTAAAATCTAAAAAGCTGTATCTAGAAGGATGACAGGTATGATAGTAGACAGTCTTCTTCCTGCAGTAGCAAAAGGTAAAATTGAAAAAAAAAAGATGTAAACTTTATGACAGGCAATTATATACATTGCATGCCTCCTATATTTCCTGCTAAAGAATGTCACACAGACAGACAGACAGGCACACACACACACACACACACACCCCATAGGAAACACCTCAAGGTAGCAACAGCCCTTATCATGGCCCTAAAGGAGGCTGGGATCTGAATCACTGACTTGTCTCAGAGTTCAATCTTGGATCTAATGGTGCAATTCTGTTTAGACCCAGTTTCTGGTCTCATAGCCATAAATCTATTTCCACTCTTACCAGAGTAGGCAGCTCTTTTCTGGTATCTATCTAGGCAGAGGAAAGACATATTTTGGGCCCCATTCAGTATAGTCTTGCTCTCTACTTCAAGACTGGTGCCCACCTCCAATCTCAGTTTATGTGCGGTTCTTTGCTGAAGGCCCTAACCCACATGTGTTTAAAGACCTCAAGCCCAAAGGCCTACCTTTTATGTTCCTAGCTCCCCCTGTGTTATGCACCTTCAGTCCCCATTTACTACCTTGGGTACTCTGTCTCAGTTACATGATGATTTCCCTTTCTTGACTGCAAAAACGACTATGTATGTGTGTGTTTGTGTATTAAAATACAAAATCATTGAGTATCATGCAAGAGGGGAACATTTTAAAGTATCCAGTACTCTTTATATACATGGAGGTGCCTTTATAGAGAAAGTGTTATGTTTCTCTCCTATTTTATTCTCTCTAGTAAGTGAGCCAAAGATGGCCTCTGTGAACTGGACCTGGGATTGTTTATTTCTTCACTGTAGACTGAGACCTATTAGCTCAAATGTCTGCCAGCACAAAACACAAAATTTTTCCCATCCAATTATTTAAAAAATAGTTCAAATGAGCAGATTTTTCCTTTGGAGTTTTCTGACACAATGACTCTGTGCCATGCTGCAGAGTGACATCACCTAGATAAGTACACCCCTCTCTGATATCCCTCTCCCTAGGAAGTTCCATTACCCTCCTCCCCTTTTGAGTTGGGACCCAATACTGAAGACTTTGGACAGACTCCTGCTTGTGAGACTTTCTCTCTTATGCAACTATATTCAAGTGTCTCCCAAAAGTGCTTACTCTATGTTTCTGCCTCTTGTGGTCATATCTTTTCCCTTGATCATCCCCAAATTCTTTGAACCCCTCCAATTGCATTTGAGGTTCGAATTTGATGCTTTTACTTTCAGATCCAAGTTTCTGTTTCCATCGTTGATTCCAGGATTTTTAAATTGACTCCATTTGTAAGGCCCTTTCTCATTTTTTTTCCAGATAGGCATTTTGTACATTTTAAGCATGTTTGTATGGTTTCATCCAAAGCCAAAATAAAATGAGAGTAGATACCTATTGAAAATGTGTTATGAAGAAAAAGCATGAGGAAAGCAATCGAGTTTTATTAATAACCAAATATGATTTTAATAGCAATCTCTGATAGTAGCTGCTTGCAAATCAAGTCAATAGAACAAAGTTTATTCTGGTGAAATAACTCCACATAGAGACACAAAGTTAAACTTCTCCTTTCCCTTACCCATGCAAAACACAAATTGTTAGAATTTACCTGTATAGGAATTTAATTATATGTTCAAATAAATATACATCTTTTTTTAAAAAAAGATTTCAGGCAGCACCAGATTTCTTTCTCTCCAAACAGCTGTTCAATTTTGGGGGTATAGAGCTTGTGTATTGCTTCGTTATAATAAAAAGGAAATCTCAAAGAACAACTTTTAAATATTTTTGATCCCAAGATAGCACATCAAGCACAAAGCATTGTGATAATACTATAGTTCATACCATAGTTTTTACAAGCACTTGTTGCCAAGGAACAAAATTATCTTATGAAAATTTTATTAAACTGAGATTTCTACATATTAAAGGAGTGATTAGAATTATTTCTCAGGGTCATTATGGAGCTCAAATTTTATACATTATTATCTTTTTTTATCTTTAATATCTTTTTATGACAAACAAAATAAAATTGAGCACTTACCATCCTGTGAAACATTAAATAGCATACAATCTGATAATAGAACTTCTGATTACATAGAAATAATTTGCATAAACTGTAAACTTACCATTTGGAAAGAGTATCTTAGGTTCTATATTGTAATGATAATTCAGTTTTAAAGCTTGCATCAGGGGATGTTAATTCAAATGCTTTCAGCAGGCAAGCAGGTAATATAAATGCATAGGACATTAGAGATAAATGACAATTGACTGAGGTAGTGACCATGATCAAGAATAGAGTGCATGCCTGACCTAACGGCATTAAAATTCTTTTTTTATTATTAGTTAATAGTGTCCTAATCCTCAAATCATCTGATATTATCACTGGCATCAGTTTGCCCCCAACATTTTCAAAATTATTTCACATAAATTATCTCAATTGAATCTTACAATCTTATAATATGCAGTTTACCCCCCATTCTCTAATAATAGACTAGAAATTTAGGTCTAGACATGTTGATTAACTTTCTATGAACTCCCTCTGAAATTATATACATAGGCCAAGTCACAGACAATATAGATACGGTTCTGAGAGACACTAGTCAGCACTAGCCTGGCAACATGAACCACACCAACATCCCTCATGGAATCAACTCTACTACTGTTAGGCCATTACCATTTTATTCAGGTTGGAAGGGAATGTGAAAGTAAAATCAAAATGGAGGCAGCATTGCTAAGAGAGCTCTCTAAAATGGAGACAGGAGACCACTGAGGAAGTGTGACTTATGCACATCACAGACTGGATGGAGTCTGACTTTTTGACCACTTATATTCCTAACAAAGACACCCAGAACATCTGCCAGAAACTCAAGGTATTTATCAGACCCTTACCCTAAAATAACTTGTGACAGACCCTACCATAAAACAACCCATGATTCCCTAAGGACAAATATTTTCTGAAGAGTCAAACACAATTTTCTCTGAGCAACTTTAACAAGCTTGTGGCTTTTAGTCTTTATAAGCCCCTGAATCTTTCTCTTCCCTGGAACACTCTTGAGTTTACCCAAGTCTGTGTCTCGCAAATTGCAATTCTTAAGACCTCAAATAAAGCTCTTTTGTTCTTTACACCCTCGATGATGCTGATTATTGTTCAACAGAAAGCAAACCTAGACAGAGAAAGAAAAAAATGTAGGATGAATGGAAATTTGCTCTCAAAATTTCTGTTACCGGGCTTCCCTGGTGGTGCAGTGGTTGAGAATCCGCCTGCCAATGCAGGGGACACGGGTTCGAGCCCTGGTCTGGGAGGATCCCACATGCCGCGGAGCAACTAGGCCCGTGAGCCACAACTACTGAGCCTGCGCGTCTGGAGCCTGTGCTCCGCAACAAGAGAGGCCGCAATAGTGAGAGGCCCGCGCACCGCAATGAAGAGTGGCCCCCGCTTGCTGCAACTAGAGAAAGCCCTCGCACAGAAACGAAGACCCAACACAGCCATAAATAAATAATAAATAAATTAAAAAAAAAAAAAAAAATTTCTGTTACCAAAGCATACAGTGAGGAAACAATCCTCTGGCACACATAAATTCTGACCATGTGGAGAAGGGTAAAGACATTAATATAGTTATGTTGTAACTGGCGCTGGGATTCAGAGGTCCAGAGTTTGATGATACATCTTCTCTGACCTAAGCTCCGTAGAATTCTGTTGAATCCTGTTCAGGTCAATGTCTTGCCATGGATATAGAGGTCACAGCAAAGCTAATCTTACACTGACTGAAAACTAAGGGAAAGGGAATCCCAGCGAATAGGATCCAGCACCTGGGGCAGAAGCAATCCAAAGAACCACATGGCTCTGCTCCACCAATCACCTGGAACTTTTCAAGAGATCAGCTACATTAAATGAATGGGTTATATTTTTCCTCTTAGAGGGTAACATGTAGAATGTGTAGCTTTTAATTCGAAATTTTAAGGAGAAAATATTTATCAGTCCTCTTATTTCAAGTCAGTGAGCATATTCCAAAGACATTCACTGTTGTTTTCTTTTCTTTTCTTTTCTTTTCTTTTCTTTTCTTTTAACAATTAGGGCATATGAGAGGAAAGACAGTAACACGAACTCATTTATTCAAAAGTAAATTATAAAAATAATTTTAATTATTATGACCACTGAAAATCCCAAAACATATAATTCAACAGCAATACCCTGTTAAACCAATAACAAGAGATTTCCTATCCCACTGTGTCTTTCATAGGCAATATGTCGATTTGGCTAACAATCTTGTAAGCCCCCACAGAACACAACTTAACATAAACATTAAGAATTGATGCAATTACCACAAACCTCTCTGAGTAGACATAGTCTAAAAGAAAAATGGGATTTCTCCAGAATATGCCTTTTGCATTCACTATTGTTAATTTATTTGCTTTGTATTTTTATCTATCATAAATGTATTCAAGAACAAATAAAATCAATAAATATAACAAATTCAAGTGTTTCATCAGCAAGTTGTGTACATATGATGAATCAAGGAGACTTCATTTTCCATTTCAGTTGTATGGTTTGATGGTTAATAAATAAAAGATATCTTTTTCATAGGGAAATGAGTATGATCATTGAGGAAAAAATACATTTCTATATAAAAATCACTTCATTAACATAACATTATTTTCAATAGGCAATACTAAACAAACTGTTAACAATATATAAATAAATATTCATTTTTATAAATAAGCATGAGAAACATTTAGTAAATATGTTAATTTGATTCTCTTACTACTTTCAGCCAAAGGTAAGAAAAAAAATAAATCTCTCTAAGCAATTTAATAATATAAAGGTAGTTTAATAAAAACAAAAATTTCCATGAATTCATTATGCCCTATTAGTGCTAAATTTCACCTAAGTTAGTGAAATATATGTCCCAAAGAAATTCAGCAAGAATTTCTCAAATATGCAAATATTTATCATTTGTTTAAGTCCAGATAATTTCAGGAATAAAATTACTCCTCCAATGACTTACTTTTTAAGAAAATAAAAACTTAATATTTACAAAGTAATATTTTCCAGATTGTGTTCCAAAAATCTCAGGGGCTCCAGTCAATACAGTATAATCATATACACACAAAAAAATGAGTTGTGAGAAGGATATGTACAAATTCATACATTACATGTATATTTTTAGTTTTTTTGTTATTTATAATATTGACCATTCCCCTATATATTTGTATTTTTTCTTTTATATGTATTAATACCTATGTTCTTATAATTGATTTTTCATAACTGTTAATTCTCTCTTCAACGTCTTGAATGAACTAGCTCTCAATTATCTCTTTTAGCGAAGAACAAACTCATGGATAAATTTGTTTATAAAGTCTAGATTTTTTTTTTTTCTGGTTGTTTGCTTTTTTATGCTTTTGACCAGTTGATCACTTCTCTTTCCTAATCTTAGGCTAGCTTTGAATTTTTAAAATTGAGAGACTTCCAAAACATAAATTTGCTCTGGTTTTTATTATTTTTCTTTAGAGAATTAAGTAATAATTTCAAAAACAAAAATCTAAGAGTACTAAAGTTTATAAACTAGAAATAAAACCCCACAGTTCTACCCTAATCTCACATCCCAAATGTAAATGCTCTTAGTATCATGTGTATCCTTCCAAAACTTCCCCTCCCCTCCGTTATGTTTTTGGGAGAAATGTTTACATACTATTTGTATGTGTGTATATGTGTGTGTATGTATGTAATTAAAGCATCATAGCATGTATCACTATATTTGCATATCTATTGTTGTTACACTCAAAAATATACTTTGGACAGCCTTTCCATATTTAGTTCATACTAATCTAATTATTTTAATGGCACCATTGTATCTTTATGCAATTGTTGGACCTGGGTTAGAATTCGATGGAAAGTTTTCCGTAGTATGGAATTTCATTAGTATGAAAAGAATCCCTTGGAAAGGGTTGAAAAAGAATCAGTATGGTGAAGTACCCAAGAAGGTAAGAGGAGATGGAATATGGAGTACAAGTTAGAAGATAAAGAGCAGGAAAAGTGAAAAGGAATTGTGGATGGATTTGCATACAGGTACTTTTGTATGTGTGAAAGTAGGACATTCTGTCAGTTTTTGTCCAATGTCTTCTTTTTGCTATCTAAAGTAGAAGACATATTTTGCTACAGAAAGTGATAGAAGAGTTGGTGTGATGGATTTGGATTTGTTGCTGTGTCAGTTTAGCTAAGCTGGAAGTAATTTCCCAGAATTTCTTCCCTTTAAGGTTTTGAGTTAAGGTTGGTTTCAAGAGACGTTTGCATGAGATTTGGAAAGTGGAAGGTAAGTGGCTGCCATTGTTCTCTGAGGGTTGGTGTTAGATATGAGGCTCTGCTGCAACTTGTATGCATTGTAGTTCATTTGCTAGATTACCTTGTTTGGGCAGCAGCCAGCCTGCAACTCCTTCATCTCCTACTGGATCTCCTATCTCATCCTTCAGTTTCTCCAAGTCCTGGGAGAAGTATGTGTGCAACTCTATGGTGAAGGTTATCATTTCCTGCAGATCACCATGTCGTTATTGTGGGAGACAGTGAGAGACAGATATGGGTTCTATTTTTTGCTCAGAACTTGCAGTTTGTCCTTGTTATTTCCCACTGCCCCTTCCTGTGCAGCTTTACTTCCAATTACTGACCTAGAGAAGTACAATATGTTCAGGCCCTTACCAGACTCAGAGCAAAAACCTGTAGAATTCTACACTAGGTTCAACAATTGCATGATGGTAGAATCACTATAACAAGTTCCTTATTCTATATTACTCATTATGGCTCTGATTCATTCTTGAACCAAATTCTGTCAGTATAATTCGTATGCTTTGATATTTCAAGGGTGTTTTAGTTTTAACTCTTAGCAATAAGTGAGAGAAAGCCAATTCAAAATAGTTTGAAGAAGAAAAAGAGATATGTCTGGCTAACTTAACTGGGAAATACAAAGTTGATATGACTTTAATCACATCTGGCACAAAAGATGTTAACAGATCTCTCCATTTCTTGTTTCAGTTTCCTCTTTACATTGACTACATTTTCATCCTAATTTTCTTTGTGAATGATAATTTGAATGTCTAGGTTTGTATTGTATCAGACTAGCAACTATGGCAAGAAGCAGAGGTACTTCTTTTCCAATAGTTTCAGCAAAATTATTAGGTTTGACTTCATTGGGCCAGCTTGAGTCATGAGTTCTTCCCTAAATCAATCACTGACAGTGCTATGGAATGTATTGATTGGGTAAGCCTGGGCCATAGTGATTTTCACTTTCAGGACCTTGCTTAGCAGCCAAGGGTTGAGGTATAAGTTCAGAGAAGGAAGATGGGCTCTAGATGAGAATCCATTTCCTTGCTTTTGTCAACATCTACAGGTCATTCGTATTCCTTGGCTCACGACTCCCTCCTCTCATCTTTAAAGCCAGCACTGTTTCATCTCTCTGACGCTTCTTCCCCCGTCACATCTCCTCTCTCTATTTACAGCCCTGAAAGATTCTTCACTTTTGAAGATTTATATAATTACATTGGTCCCACCAAGATAATCTAGGATAATCTCCTCATCTGAAGGTTCATACCCTTAACTATATCTGGAAAGTTCCCTTTGCCATGTAAAATAATATGTTCATAGTTTCTGGGGATTCAAATGTGAACATCTTTGGCAGGGGCTTTATTTGGTCTATCACACCCATCATTTCTCAACCATTTTGTTTTAGGTGGATCTCTGATAAATGGCATATACTATGGAGATTCTTTACTGACTCTAATGTGAGAGACTTTTCTTTCAATAGTTTCTTCATTTCTTTAATATTTATGAGATATTGGATCTTACATCTGTCATATTATTTTAGGTTTTCTTCTTCAGATAAGTTTATAATCAAACAATATCTAATAAATAAACTAGACTATATCTTCAAATGTTTGTGATTTTCAATACTGTAATTGTAATGTCCAAGTTTCCCTTTCTCTCATTGTAAAATTTAAGTAAGATAACTAGGTGACATACCAATATATTATGCCCTAGTGTATTGGGGAATGTATTTCTGCTACCTTTGCCTGTATATTTACATGACTGGTGGGGAAGTCATATATCACAGTTTTCTCCTTAAAACTTGGTACAAATTTTTACATTGTATTCTGGCTTCTAATATTAAAGAGGATACATCTAAAACCTATATCAATTTCATATTACATTTGACATGTTTCTTTTACTGCAGTGTTTGTATGATTCCTTGTCTTTAAAATTCAGTATTTTTTCCAAAATAAACATCCACTTGATGGCTTTTCATTGTGTGTATCTATCACAAATAATTTTATATGTATACATTAGTCTTCCTTCAGGAATTGTTTTTCCTTCAATTTTAATTATTTTTTCAGATATATTTGCTTTTTTCCTTTAATTATACTAATTATTAATATCAATTATATATAAATTATGCTTTTTTTCTGATCACTTTTATCTCTGTTCCTTTTCTCTCTTTTCCGGAACATTTTCATTCAACTATACTCCACATCAATTATTTTGTTTTCAGCAGTTTCAATTTTGTATTATACTGCTTCTAATTTAGTTTTAGGGTCTATACTGATAGTCTCTGTTCTCTTAAATTCATTCCTTAGAAATGCCAGGAACTTTTTCATCTCAATATATTTTATTATCAGCATATTTTTATCTCTTATTTTACAGAACTTATATTTTAATTTCCTGAAGAATACAAGTTTATGCTGCCTCAAATGTTCTGATAATAGTCTATTTCCTGAAGTAAATCATCCAACATTTGCTTTTAAAGCTAACTTTTTGCATGCTTGTCAAGATAATATATACATTATTAATTTGTGGCAGGTCAGTAACTTGAGTCAACAAATGAAATGTTTTCTATTTCTTCATCAACTATTATCCAACAAATATGTGAGAGAAAAAGAAAGACTTTAGGTTCTAATCATTAGGCTGAAAATAACTACCAGAAGGAAGCCAAAATAAAAAGGAATATAATATCATAAAAACTGATTTTTTTTCTCTCCTGCTTAAATAAAATAAAGGGATCTGTAAACAGGAGAAGAAAGTGGGGGTAGGGTATGAGAAAGAAGTGATAGTTAATGGTGAGCGTGAAATTTTCTGTCTGGTGGGGGCTAGGAAGGAAGGCCTTAGTTCTCCCTTAAGGTTCTTGCTGCCTGTGACAGAGGAGATGTGATGAGAGAGTAGAGTGAACTTAAATGGAACTAGGCTAGAGGCTCAGATTCAAACTAGAGTCTATACTAGATAATATTTTTTCCACTTTAAGTCTAGAACTATGAATTAGTATACAAGCTAGGTTTATTACATTTATTTTCATTCAGAAATTTTGTGTAACTCTGTGTTTGTTTAAATGGTTGTTCATGTTTAAGTAAGAACAAGCCTAAACAATCTGAGTATTTCCCTATTTCCAAAAAAATAGGGCAGGTGAATTCTTTTTATAGCTCCTCCCTGTGATTTATGTAAGAGAGTTTATTTAAGACACAGATTTCATATTATATGTTCAGCCATACAGCAATCTGAGAAAAGTTGGGTAGTTTCAGCCAAAATAATGTGTGTTTAATTATATTTGGTTTGTTTGGTGCTTATTGTGATTGTTTTGATTTTGTGGGGTTGGAGGGATTGGTAAACTCCCCCTAGTGAATGAGGGTTCTTCTGTTTCTGGATTGCTTATTTGCATTAAAATTAAATGACAACATTGTTGAGGAATTAGATTAGAAAAAAACTGAGGTTAGTGAGTCTGTATGTATTGTCACCTTTCCTACTTCATCTGCCTTTGCTGATGCTGGACTTTACTACAACAGTGGCTCCTTGTAGGTTTTTCCTATCTTTTCTGTGGTCCAACCTTATCTCTATATCCCTTCTGCCTCTATAGAAATGTCTCTCCCATATTAGAATAATCTCACATCACTGTTAAGAACCTGGAGCAAAGAAAGGAATAATCACACGTTTTGTCTCACAGCCATGTCACTAGGGCCTTCATTCCTCCAAATGTCTATTTCCTGAAGTAAATCATCCAACGTGTGCTTTTAAAGCTAACTTCTGCGTGCTTGTCAGGATAATATGTAGATTACTAATTGTGGCAGGTCAGTAACTTGAGTCAACAAGTGAAATGTTTTGTATTTTTTCATCAACCGTTACCCAACAAATTACTGAGAGATTTTAGGGGTATTTTAGGGGTTTACTGAAAGATCTTTCTATAATTTCCTGCAACACCACACTATTCTCTAGAAAGAGGAATTGTTCATGTTCTCCTAGTGCCTGCCTTTGATTTGGGTCAGTCTGAATTATCTGGAGCCTGTGGTTGGCACCATTCCATAATTTCAGCTCTGGTGAAGGTTTTTAATTTTTCTTTCTTTTCTTTCTTTTTAGTTGTTTTGATCAGTTTCTTCTACGTCATCTATTACACTATGATCTTTCCCAGAATTCCCTCCTGCATGTTTTTTCATAATTAAAATATTTATATATAGCCTACCAAGACAACTCTGGGAAAACAAGCAGGCCTAGAGGAAAGAGATTGGCAAGCTGCCTTAGCAACGCTATCTGGCAATAGCAGCCAGCTGGGGCCTACACTGCTCTGGTAGAGAACACATCAATGCAAACTTCACAAAGCTGAGAGTACAGTGGCTCCCTCAGCCTGGGCCTCTGGCAGTTTTTCCGAATCTCATGTTACTTTAGCGTCCTGGTAAGCCAGAATGTACTGTTTGACTTGAAAAAGTCGTACTTACCACATCATCACATAGAAAAACCTTAGGGGCAAGAGACATACCTCTGCCCAGGAAAAAACAAGGTGGCAGATATGCCATCAACCTTGGGTGAAGTCATTTTAAACCTGCAGGGGCAACCCAGAGCAATAAACTGTGTTCCTAATCATTTACCATCCTGCTATAATCACCTTTGCAGTGATCTATAAAACAATAAATCAGCAGAGCTGGATAAGGCAGCCACTCCTGGGGTAAGACAAGATTAATACAGAGCTTCACAAGTAAGTGGACTCATTCACAGGATAGAGACAACCCTCCTTACACACGTGAGAACATTGGACATGTAAGAAATAAGAGAGCTATACAAGTTTTGGCATAGAGCAACTAGCTGACATTACAAAACAACAAAACAAGACAAAACTTTTTTTTTTTTTAAGAGAGAAAAGCATATTCAATCTCTCTGTTCACTTTCTAAGGGAATATAGTATCTTTTTACCTAGGAAGCGGGACAAAAAGTGTCAAAGTGAAACTTTTATGCTGAAATTTAAACAGTTTAAACTCAAACTGGAGAAAATTTTAGCTTTTGCTGACAATTAGATTTTATGCAGCTCTGTATAAAATTCCTATGCCTATATTCAGGCTATTGAATGCTTTTTCCATGAAATTAGCTACTGCAATAGACTTTACCATGTAGGGAGATAGATTACAAATTAATCTTGGTTTTCCTGAGTAAATCATAAAATTAGATTATGATTGTTGAACCTTTTTAGTATATTCAGTTAAATCTAGGGAGTAATTTTCTTAATTTATCAGCTGAAAAATATTTATTGAGCATCTACTCTACAGTAAGAACTCTGTTAGGAGTTTAAGATAGAGAGTTGAATAAGAAATTGTTACAGTAGATAGAGGTAACTGCCATAAGCTAATAATTACAAGAGAATGGAACAATTACAAGAGAATGGAGTGGCTGGCTACCCCAGACTTCTAAGAGGGGCCTTACAAAGATAACGTATGGGCTGGGTATATAAGGATAATTTGTAGTTCACGTGCAGAAAGTCATTTCAGGATTACAGCCAGAAAGAATAGAATGAGCAAAGGAATCGATATATAAAAGGCTATGATGGGCTCAGGGAACAGTGAATTCTTCAATGATACTGAAATGTAGAGTACATGAGGAGAAATGCTATGAAATTAAAACGAAAAGGGATCTCATGCCTAATAACGGACAACTCTGTGCATCATACTAAGGAGTGTTAATTTTGTCTGGCAGGAAAATGGTGAAAATTGAATTTTTTTAAGCTAAAGACTGTCATGAGCAGATCTTCATTTTATAGTAATATAAAAAGGACAATGGAATACAGTGAGATTAAATTTTGGGAGAAAAATTCATGTAATTTAAATCTCTAAACACATTAAAATTTTTTATCACTGGAGTCATACTTATTTAAAAATTTTGTTTTGTTTTTCAAATTCAAAAAGTAATACCCCATCTTTCTATTTAATTAAATAATCTTCAAAGTGAGTTAATCATTCTATGCCCAGAGTCAACTCTAAAGCATACATGTCAATAGAGTGTTTCAGAATGTTTCACCATTTTTTGTTTGTTTGTTTGTTTCACCATTTTAACTTGATAACCCTGATTGTTGATTCCTGTTTGTATTAGAATATTTTATAGTCCCCTTTGATGATTAAGTGTTTTGTTAAGTGTCTGGGGAAGGACTAATTTGTTTTGTGCAATTAAACTACAGAGAGTTTCCTACTTTTGAGTTGATTGGTTAAAACTTGAAAGCATACGAATGGTTCTAGAGATAAAGATAATCATCTCATCAGATGGACTCCAAGAAAACAAATCCCTTAGAAATAGTGTATTTGCAGATTTGCTACCCTTACCCCTTCTGTTGATAATTTTCCTCTAACTCTATTTGTTTTTCATGTTTTTCCCAAGTAGTCTTTCAAACTGTAAGAAGTAATACATAATCATTATAACAATGCAAAAAAATTACACAAGGCAAAAAAAATAGTCTTGTCTTACCCACCTTTAATGCCACCCCTCTCAAAATTAATGTCAACAGTTGATATCTGCCCAGTGTTTGATATATTTTCCAATTTGCTTAGAAATGTTAGCTGAAGCATCAAAGCTGAAAACAATAGATGGAAACTACCTATTTAAAAAAAAAAAAAAAAAAGAAGACAAGAAAAAGAAAGAAAGAGGAAAGAGAAGACATAAAAATTGCAAAGTGGATCTGAGCTGGATAATCTGATCTTCACCTCATATAAACAGATAGGAAGGCTTTAAAGGAGAATGTTCTTCTGAGCAGTGAGTTGTTTTTGGTGGGGAGTGCTATATTGTTTCCACTCGCTTCCCCTTGTGAGAAGGCAGAGAGCTGCTTCCCTACCCTTCAAGCCAAGTGGAGAGGGCTCCTAGAGAGATTGGGAGTCCCTGTGAGAAGGGGAGCTTGGTCCAGGTCTCCCACTGGCTGCCTGATAAACTGCAGAAACAGGCCCTCACCATCATACCAGAGGGAACTCAGTGAAAGTCCTTGAGTGAGCAAGATATACATCTCCTGGAATTTAGAAGTATCCAGTCCCTGAACATCAAGAAATTGCCTCTGTCCTTCCTGGGGAATCCTTCAGGCAAAGCCTGGCTGGAACAGCTACATAATGGCAGGACAAGGGAAGAGGGCAATAGTGGAAGCAGCTTGACTCCCATCATTTGGAAGTTTACATGGGCCAAGTAGTCTCTGAGAAACATAGCCTGGTTTGAGCTATCTTTACAATTGTTAAAATAAAATAAAATAGATGCCAGGTCTAAGAATCCCCCAAGGAGATAAAACCATTTATGTCACATAAGCAAAATTAAATCTAGCTTATTTCATGAACATAAGTGAAATTTAACTTAGGTTATTTCTTGTGATGCCTCTGATAATCATAAAAGAAACAAGTCATCTTCCTAAAATAGTATAACATAATCAGTTTTAACTATTTGCCTGCTGTCTGGAAACCCCCACTGTAATAACCAGCCACTGTAAACGTTAAACAATGTCCTCTTTTTCACTTTATAAGCCATTTTATAACATCACACCTCTAAGCGTCACGTAGATTTTGGATTTGAAGACTCCAAGTTTGCAAACTGTTCTTTTGTATACAGGAAACTCTTACTGGATACTATTTTAATGATCTGATTTTAATTACTATTTCTGGATTTTTGACAAAAGCATCCACCCAAGAAAGAGTCTTACCATTTGAGAACATCAGAAGTATGACACCATGATTGTACCATCAAGAGTAGACGCTGATACAGATGTTCTAGGGAGGCAACAAAAGATCAGCCAGTGATTACTTCATCTGTGTCAGAAAACTGTGCTGTGCTGTGGCAACTGCAGTACTTCCAAAGAAGCTACACATCCGTGCTCAATGCAAACCCATGGTTGAATCTTCATAATACATTTCAAAAACCAAGACCCAGAAGACTAAATTCACATGAGTCCCTTTTATGAAATTCAAAATCGAGCAAAACTAAATAATATGTTGATTAGCCATACATATATATGTGATAACTCTTTTTTTTTTTTTAAAGCAAAACAATGGCAAACATAAAATTGATATAGTTATCACCTCTAGGAGAGAGGCCAGGAGACAAATAGAGGAAGTAAGTTCTATTCTACAAATAGGTAGAAGTAAGTTTATGTTATTATTATTATAATTTTTTGGCTTGGGTGGTGAGTTTGAGGGTATTCATTATATTACTAAAAATAAATAAATACAAGATTGAATGAATAAAAAGGCCTTTGCACAGGCCAATTATGTCAATATATCATAAACCAAGGATTATGATTACAGTAAGTCCTCTACATATGAACGAATTCCAATCAGAGAGCGCGTTTGTAAGTCCAGTTTTTTTGTAAGTCCAACGAAGTTAGCCTAGGTACCCAACTAACACATTCGGCTATATAGTACTGTAGTGTAATACTGTATAAGGATGAGCGATGTCTACCATCTTTTGCCTTGCTCCACTCTGTCAATTATTTTCACTTTTGTTTCCAATGTTATTGCTTGGCACTTATTAGCAGTACCAACTACATCACTGCTACTTTTATGCTTGCTTCTGGACATCCTGGGCTTGAAATAAAGATACTGTACTACTGTACTCTATACAGTTCTGTACAGTAAAGTACACAAAAGCACAACCACTTGTAGAGGATGCACACACGTGAAAATATACACCAGACACAGGAACTAACTTATGAGATTGGACATACAAACACACGTTCGCATCTTTGAAAGTTAGCAGCTTGAAGGTTTGTATGTAGGGGACTTACTGTAATCTATTTTTGTTTGCTGGAGATTCATAGTTAGAAAGAGGGGAAAGAATCTTGCTGTAGTATCTATGTCTTCCATTGCAGTATTTTATAACAGTTGCCAGTATATTCCAGACGTATTTTAGCAGATAGTAGTTAATAAACTTTTATATATCTGTATCAGATATAACTTGAGACTGTGCACTGAGACACTCAGGTTCTGTGCTGCCTACCAGCTGCCCCTCAGTCAGCCTTTGCCCTCAACTTCTGCTGCTCTGAACTCAGGATTGTAGCTGGAATACACTACTTTCACTTATTTGCCTCATCAGTTTTCCATTTGGTGCCTCATATGAGTCAAACGACTCTTCCTTCAAACCATTCTTGCTTGATCTAAGTTTTCCAGAGTTTCCTTATAAACCCTTCACTGGTTTCCAGGCTGACACAGATGTCCTCTTATTTCTTCGATCATTTATCCACATTTTGGAAAGCGGGGCAAGTGGAAACCACAGGCTAAAATCACCATATTTGTAGCAGAAGTCATTTCAATGTAGTCTATTAATTTTAAAGTTTTCTTTTTTCATAAATGTGTAACTTTATAGATCCAAGAACTAGTCAATTATTATTGAATTATTATTGAATAGAAGTAAGAAATATTCTGTCCTCTTTCTTCTTTGACTAAATCTATGCAAAGAGGTTTTTTGAACTAAAGATATGAACTGTTCTTCTGATGTTACTGCTGTTGTCTATTCCATGGCCCTATAATTATGGAGCGTTAGCAGGCTTCCCCTAGATTCTTCTCCAAGTACTTGCATTGCTTTGGGGTGGACAAGGGAAGTAGAGTCATCAGTCTGTCCTTTTGTTTACACTCAATGTGAGCCATGGTATTAATACATGAGAAAACCTTCAAATTACATTCACCTAGGGCCTTACGTTACCTGTTCCCTCTGCACTTCCGCCAGTTATTTGTTTGTCTAACTCCTTCTCCTCTTTTAAATCTTTGCTCCATTTTTACCTTCTCAATGAAATCTACTCTGGCCTCCCTGTTTAACACCACAAATTGCCTTTTCATTTCCAAGGCTTACAACATCCCTTACCCTGCTTGAGTTTTCCTTTCTCCAAAGGATTTAATCACTTTCTAACATAGTATATTATTTACTTATTTTTATGTTTACCATTAGTTTCTGAGTCCTCCAACTAAAATGTAAGCTCCATAAAGGTGGGGATCTTTGTGTCTTTTATTCACTGATATATCGCAAGCACTTAGAAATACACCTGACCTCTAGTTAACACCTAATAAATCACAGTAGAATAAATACATAAAGCTTGCAACATGTTAATGGCACCTTTTCCAGTTTCTAGTGATGCTTGTTTTCCTTTTAATATTTTATAGTGAATACTCATTTCAGTAGGACCCTGGAGTGGGAAAGTTAGATCTTTTCAACAGATTTTTCATTTCTATGTGACCAAAATGAGTTTACATTACCATCTTACCAAAGTGCCTCATAATTTTATTATTTCCAAGCTGGACCTAAATGATCTACAGGCCTGATAATTGTTTTTCTTTTCCATTGAAAACATACAGGTTAAGCAAATTTATTGTCAAAATAGGATGTCATCTTGTTACCATAGATACAGAAAAAGAGATGTAAGTTGGAGGATTTTAATTGCCTGTGACCTCAAATAATATTAGCCTGATGTATTCAACCTTTCTCAAAAAGAGACACACAAATAAATATTTGTGCTGGTTCATTAGGGAAACCTCTTCTAGGCAGAATATTTGAAATATACTGTGATATTCTGCTCACTGGACTCTGCATATACAAATTTCTTGAAGACCCCCACCTTGTTATCACAGAGCCTGTTAGTTTAAGATGGCTTTGCAGTCATGCATTCTAGGATGTGTAGACAGGACATTCTTGATGACATTTTTAGTATTTTTGAATGTCTTTGCTAATGTATATAGAGGCAACCTCATGCATGGATGGTGTCATTTCCGCCATAGGACCATCTCCCCAATTTCATTTTTGGAGGGTAATCTTAGCTTTAATTTGGGAAAGGAATCATACTATAGCATTCATATTCTTATGATATTTACCTACCTTAAAGAGCTGGTTTGAGTGTCGTATCACCTAAGCATCATAAGTACTCTAAAAATTGATCACCTAAATATAATGTTGCATTTTAATTTTGGGTTATTAACTCTATACCTAACTTATATGAGAGGAATTTTCTACCCACCATATAAGTTGGCAAATATTTGAAGAGTCTTGTTTCACTTGGTCATACCAACTCCATATCATCTATTTGAATACCTTCAGTAAACAAAATTAAATTACAGTGTTTATCATTCTGAGTATATCATTAAATATAAGAAATATTTTATCAAACAAGATTTTTATCTTATAATAATCCATGTATCTGATGTTAAACTAGGATTTTTCTGAGCAGATGAATTAAACGTTAATAGCTCTTAAACTTTCCCTTTTTTAAACCCAAGAGCTGTCCAAATTATTTTTAATTTCTAGTTACTAAAAACAAGTTCAAATAAATATCTCTATATTTTAATATTTTTCATACCATTTACTGCTTCCCATTGTGGTTATTATAGAATTCAGGTCTCAGCTAATCTAAATGATGATTTAGAATTCATATATGAGGGTTAGACATGGGGTACAAGAATAACTGCAATTTCATGTGTAAATTTATGAATGAACTTTTCATGGATAATAGAGATTTAAAGTAAAAAAAAAAAAAAACCCTGCAGTGACAAAATGGTGTATTTTGTTCTTGTTTAGGAAACTGAAATCCCTGAGGCTTTCTGAAGTAAGGGCATTGAAAGTTTCCCAAACATTTAAAAAATAACTTGAAAAATCAAGAATCATTTATGAAATTGAGTGGTAAGATCTAAACCAGGAGAAATGATGTAAGCACAGTATTTCTCCCAAACTGGAAATATGTAAAAGTGATCAAAGATACTTAGCAAATTACTTTTGCAATATGAACTGTGGACCTCAATAACATAATGAGTTATAAAAAGTGCCATGAGCAATATTATCTCTACCTCAGTGAATAAGCTGACATCAAAGATGTCTCTAAGGTTTTGATCCCTTACTGAAAGCAGTTACCTTAACTACTGCACTGTGCTGCTGCTTTAGGTCAGACAGCCTGAACTTCTTGCTTTCAGATATTCTAGAGTGTGAAGTCATTAACAAAAATGTAGAAAGTTATTCTCATCACATTCCCAATCAAACCTCATAAGAATATTATGTACAAATAATAAATGCTTCTTGCTAGTAAAGTGAAGTTGTGCATACAACTTTTCCTATTATCATAACGTCTTATAGCAGGCTTCACATGTGGGATTATGTGCCTGTGCGCACATCTATACACGCAAAGTGTCAGAAGAGTCTGACCCAAGTTCCGAGAGTGCATGACGCCATTATTTCTAGCCTGAGTGGAGTGGTAGGAGGTAAAATATGCCCGAGGAAAAACCAGTTTAACTACCTTTTGTTGCCTTTCAGATAAATCAAACCTAAGTTGCTGAGTCTGACTGTCTTATGAGTACCTTCTAAAAATTGTGAATAATATCCTGTAGTTGAGCAGGACAAACCTGGAACATGCAATTGCCTTTATGCACTGTCTAGCCTTAAACACATAGGAACAAAGCATGTGTGATTTTGTGTGACTGGCTGGTGAGGGGCAGGGGTGGTTTATTTAAACTCAGATTTCCTAGATATATGCATCTTTTGAGTCACATCACTGAATAATTTTTCTTGGTCTCTTTGGCCTGATTTGCTTCTGTGTAATTCTAGCCTTAAATTTAAAGTGAAGAAATAAGTTTAGCTGTTGATATAGAGTCCAGTTAGGTCAAGGCATTAGAAATAAGAAATATCTGGGCCTAATAGAATATAAGGCTAAAATTCTGGAGAAGTGGATTTAATCTCACTTCTACAATAATTAGTTGTTTGAAAAACAGGTTACTGAAATGAACTTCACCAATCCTCACATATGTAAAATAATATGAAGTGTGAAAAGACTTTGAAACCCTAAATACAAGATTATTTTTTAATTCCTCAAACTCTTAGCATTTCAATATTCGTATGTTTTTCTCTTAATATTTTTCCTGTAGCCAACAAAGGTCACTAAAGGATTTTATAAAATATAATTAATTGTTTAGAAAGATGACTAGCACACCAAAAAGTAAAATTAAAATATTTCTGACAACTACAATAGATTCTCTTAAAGGGTAAAATGGTTATAGAATGAAGTTTTTGAAAACTGAATCTCCTTTTGCTCACCCAGGCTTGACCCATTGCTTATGAGTTGTTTTAGGCCTTCTGAGTAAATGTGAGAAGTGATAGGAAAATGGAGGGAATCCAGTGGGAAAGAGCTGGCAGAAACAAAGTGAGGGTAGTGGCACTCTGCAAAGAGTTATACTTTCTAAGAAGTTGGGGAGTGAACTTAAAGCTGTTGAAAAACAAGCCCATTTGCCAATGCCCCTCTAGTCCTACTGCCTAAAGATACAGCAACAAGACCTGCCATGCATATTTCTTATGACAGAGTATAGCATTTGGTACTGCTTGTGGATAACTGTAAACTCTCAGATGTCTGTTATCCAGACAACATTCAGGTACCAAAGTAGCAGAATTTAATTACCAACCTGAACTTTATATGCTCAGCTTCAATAACCCTGGCTGGATAATTGATTTTTACCAGCACTCCTGCATTCTGTTATGGTGCTATAGACAGCCCACACTTATACTTTCCTTTTTTCACCATCAGTTTTTTTAAAAGCATTAATATCAGCTACTTCCATCATTCCACTGTCAATTCAGCAAAGTTTAACTAAACATTCAGGACAGAACATTTCTTTTATGCTTATGGTGGAAACACTGAATTATTTTGTAGTGTTTGAAGGGGGTTCCTGTTCTTCCATGGAACCATTATAACTGAGGCTACATTTGGGATTGCAATGTATAGTATTTTTTTAAAAGGAGACATCATTGCATAGTAGAAGTGCATTGTGGTAGAGCTGGAAAGACTTGTGTTTGTATCCCAGGTCTCTCTCTTAGTGGTTGTCCCTTATTATTCCACTGCTATAGCTTCATTAAAATGGATATATTATTCCAAATGATTTTCAGGCCTGTAAGAATCTAAAAATGAGGGCAGATTAAAAGGTTTTGTTAAAAAAAAAAAAAGGAAATACTATTTTGAAATACTACTTATTTATCTCTAGTTCATTTTGAAAATAATCTTTATTGACTCATTGATACTGTACAACATTGTATGCCAAATGCATCATTTTTAACTTTTAAGACTGACCCAAATGCAGCCAACTAAAATACATATTTATTATTTCAAATAATGTGAGGAAGGTGTTTTTTACATCTCACCACTGGTGACAACAGACCTTGAATCCAGGCCTTCCAAAGCCAAGATGGTTTTCTTCACTTAGAACACTGCATTTCCCCAGTGGTTCAGTTTTACTGGCTGTTTTAGACAGGTGTGGAATAGAAACTGAGCCAGTGTTGAGGCCAAAGACATGCCAGTCTCCAGGTCCAGAAACAGGCCAAAGAAGTTAGATACTCTAACCCTGTAGAATAAGAATAAGAATAAGAGATGTCCCATATCTGATGGAAAACTACAGCTAGTCACATTATAACAAGCTGAGGGAAGAGAAAAAATTTCTCAAAAATGGACTTGTAGAAAACTGGGAAGAAACAGGGCTGGCCTTACCTCTGTAACTGAGCCTACCTGACCACAGCCCATTGACTCCTGAACTGAGTCAATAATACTCATCCTAGTTTTTGTTTAGTGGCTTCAGAATGCAAGGTCAAAATCCAAAAATCAATGGATAGAGTAGTTTCACTTCCTCTTGACAATGTAGGAAATTAGAAATTCTAGCAACAAGAAAAAGCCAGATAATCTATAGAATCATAACTATACTTGAACTCATCAGATAGCTGAGGTCTCAAGACATCCAAGTGGCCTGAAATCTAGGAAGAGACCATTTCCTCCAAAGAAACAGAGCATTGGCTTCCTTGTAGCAAACCATATAAGCTGTATGTCAAGTGCCATTCAAGCAGATAAGAATATTTTAGCTAAAATGTTTAACAATTGCTAAAGACTGAATGCTGGGCAGGGACATTGAGAAATTGAAGTCAGTCCTACCTGGAAGGTATCCACAGTAGCAATATAAAAACAAACCCAGTTCAACTTCTGATTAGATTGACTCACTCCACGTACAAAAGACCTAACAAAAGAAAAACATTGATAGGTTAAAAGTAAAATAATGAAAAAACTATATCTCAAGCAAACATTAATCAAGAGGAAGCTGGAGTATCAAAGTAGACTTCAGTATCAAAGACTTTACTATCTAAGTAGACTTAGTATCAAAGTAGACTTCAGAACAAGGAAAATTACCAGGATAAAAAGGAAAAAATTATATAAAGGGAAGGAATCATTTTAATAAGGAGACATAAAAATCCTAAAAGTGAATTCACTGAACATTGCATCTTCAAAACACATAAAACAAAATTAACAGAAGTGAAAGTGGAAGTAAACAAACCCCACAATTATGTTTGGAGATATTAACACTCCTCTCAGTAACGGATAGAACAAGCAAAGAGAAAATCTATAAGAATATAGACCTGAAAAGCACAATCAACCAATTCATCTTATTGACATTTACAGAATTCTCCACTGAAAAAAAGCCAACTATGTATTCTTTTTAAGTGTACATGAAATATCCACCAGGTTTGAACATAACTAGGTCAGAAAACAACCCTTAACAAGTTTTTAAAAAATTAAACCATGAAAAGTATGATCTCTGACAACAATAGTTTTGATATTAAACTAAAAACCAATAAAAGAAAAATATCTGTAAAATTTTCACATATTTAAAATTTAAATAGCGTACTTACAAATAACCCATGAGTAAAAGAAAAAGCAGCATAAGGAAATTAGAATTTTAATTGAGTAGAAATGAAAACACAGGTTATCAAAATTTGTGGGACTTAGAGCTGTGCTTAGAAAAATTATGGCATTAAATTCTTAAAAATTTTTTTGACTGAAGTATATTTGATTTACAATTTGTGTTAGTTTCAGGCATACAGCAAAGCAATTCAGTTATATGTACATATATTCTTTTTTAGATTCTTTTCCCATATAGGTTATTATAAAATATTGAGAATAGTTCCCTGTGCTATATAGTAGGTCCTTGTTATTTACCTGTTTTATATATAGTCCTATGTATACGTTACTCTCAAATTCCCAATTTATCCCTCCACCCGACATTTCCCTTTGGTAACCATAAGTTTGTTTTATATGTCTGTGAGTCTGTTTCTATTTGTAAATAAGTTCATTTGTATTATTTTTTTAGATTCCACATATAAGTGATATCATATAGTATTTGTCTTTCTCTGACTTACTTCACTTAGTATGATAATCTCTAGGTCCATCCATGTTGCTGCAAATGGCATTATTTCATTATTTTTTTATGGCTGAGTAATATTCCATTGAATATACATACCACACCTTCTTTATCCATTCAACTGTCGAAGGACATTTAGGTTGCTTTCATGTCTTGGCTATTGTAAATAGTGCTGCTATGAACATTGGGGTGCATGTATCTTTTCCGATTATGGTTTTCTCTGGATATATGCCCAGAAGTGGGATTGCAGGATCATATGGTAGCTCTATTTTTAGTTTTTTAAGGAACCTCCACACTGTTCTCCATAGTGGCTTCATCAATTTACATGCCCACCAACACCCTCTTCAGCACTTATTATTTGTAGACTTTTTAATGATGGCCATTCTGACTGGTGTGAGGTGATACCTCATTGTAGTTTTGATAGGCATTTCTCTAATAATTAGCGATGTTGAGCATCTTTTCATTTGCCTGTCGGCCATCTTGATGTCTTCTTTGCAGAAATGTCTATTTAGATCTTCTGCCCATTTTTCGATTGTGTTGTTTGCTTTTGTGATATGTAGCTGTATGAGCTGTTTGTATATTTTGGAGATTAATTCCTTGTCAGGCATCATATGCAAATATTTCCTCCCATTCTGTAGGTTGTCTTTTTGTTTTGTTTATGGTTGCTTTGCTGGGTAAAAGCTTTTAAGTTTAATTTGGTCCCATTTGTTTATTTTTGTTTTTATTTCCATTACTCTAGGAGGTGGGTCAAAAAAGATCTTGCTGTGATTCAAAGAGTGTTCTTCCTATGTTTTCCTCTAAGAGTTTTATAGTATATGGTCTAACATTTAGATCTTTAATCCATTTTGAGATTATTTTTGTATATGGTGTTAGAGAATGTTCTAATTTCATTCTTTTACATGTAGTTGTCCAGTTTTCCCAGCATCACTTATTGAAGAGACTGTCTTTTCTCAATTGTATATTCTTACCTCCTTTGTTGTAGATTAATTGACCATAGATGTGTGGGTTTATTTCTGGGCTTTCTATCCTTTTCCATTGATCTATATTTTTGATTTTGTGCCAGTATCATCCTGTTTTGATGACTGTAGCTTTGTAATATAGTTTCAAGTCAGGGGACTGATTTGTTTTTCTTTCTCAAGATTGCTTTGGCTATTTGGGGTCTTTTGTGTCTCCATACAAATTAAAATTTTTTTTGTTCTATTTGTGTGAAAAATGCCATTGGTAATTTGATAGGGCTTGCATTGAATCTGTAGATTACCTTGGGTAGTAAGTCATTTTGACAATAGTGATGCTTCCAATCCAAGAATATGGTATCTTTCCATCTGTTTGTGTCATCTTTGATTTCTTTCATCAACATCTTATAATTTTTGTAGTGACAGGTCTTTTGTCTCCTTAGGTGGGTTTAGTCCTAGGTATTGTATTCTTTTTGATGCAATGACAAATGGGATTGTTTCCTTAATTTCCCTTTCTGATCTTTTGTTGTTAGTGTATAGAATGCAACAGATTTCTGTGTATTAATTTTGCATCCTGCAACTTTACTGAATTCATTGATGAGCTCTAGTAGTTTTGTGGTAGTGACTTTAGGATTTGCTATGTATAGTAGGTTTTTCTAGGTATCATAAAGACCAAATATGACAAACCCAGAGCTAACATCATACTCAATGATGAAAAGCTGAGAGCATTTCCTCTAAGATTAGGAAAAAGACAAGAATGTCCACTCTCACCACTTTTATTAAACATAGTTTTGGAAGTCCTAGCCACAGCAATCAGAGAAGAAAATGAAATAGAAGGAATCCAAATTGAAAAGAAAAAGTAAAGCTGTCACTGTTTGCAGATGACATGATATTATATATAAATGCTTTAATAGAAAAGAAGACATGTCTACAATCAGTGAGCTTCTACATTTAGAAACTAGATTTTCAAAAGCATATTAGTACCCAACCCACTGATAGAGAGAAGAGAACAAAATCCCTCTCACACAGATAAATGTGTAACAACGTGTCAAAGTAAAAGAGTAAAACTAATGCTAAGAAAAAAAAGGAAAATTAATTTACTTCTGATGAAATGTAAATGATAGACCAATGTGAAATAAGTATGAACACAAACCCTATTTTTTAAAAAAAGAGCCATGATTGAAGTGAAGTTATATATGAAATGCAACCATTAAAATTAAAAAATACCAAATGGCAGGATTTCCTTCTCTGAATAATATTCCATTGTATGTATATGACACATCCTAGAAGATATAAAGTGAAGTAAAATAAACCAAACAGAGAAAGACAAATATTGTATCATCTCACTTAAATGTGGAATCTAAAGTAGTCAAATTCATAGAAGCAGAGAATAGAATGTGGACAGGGAGAAATGGAGAGGTGATAGTCAAAAGATACAAAGTTTCAGCAAAAGATAGATAATTTCCAGAGAACATATGTAAATATACTCACAGTAGTATACAGAATAGTGCTTGTACCTTATAATACTGTGTTGTATACTTAAAATTTTCTAAGAGGGTAGATCTTATGTTAAATATTCTAATAATAATATTATTATTAATAATAATAGTAATAATAACAACAGCAATAGGGGCCAAAGGAAACTTTGGGAGGTTATGGATATGTCTATGGCCTTGATGATGGTGATGGTTTCACTGGTGTATATATATCCCCACACTTATCAAGTTGTAAACATTTTACATGTCCGTTATACCTCAATAAAATGATTTTAAAAATTTCTTTCAATAGATGTGATAAATTATAGCCTGGACAGAATCAAAGGGTATTTAGTGAATTTAAAGATAGTATTCAACCAGAACCAAAAAAGAAATGACAAATAGCAGATGTCTCATATGCTATAAAGAAACAAGAAGAAAATGGAATAATATTTTCAATGTCTTGAGGAAGTATGTTAACTGGAACATGACACACAGCTTAATCACTGTTTAATAATTGGACAAAATAAACACATTTTCAGATGTATCAAATTAACAATATTTCAGTACTTAAAAAAAGGTACCAAGATAGAAGGTGTATGATGCACTAAAAACAGACAAAAAAAAAACAAAGAGATTGCATTAACCACTGATAGTAGGCAAATAAGTATATAAATTAATAAATACATTTATTTTTGTTAATTTTAATAGGTAAAACCAAAACTTTAGATAATACAAATAAGAATGAGGGAGTTCAGTTAGTATATTTTAGTGGTAGTTTTTTCTTTATTATTAAGAGGAAAGATATACTGGAAATCTGTAAACTTTGGTCAAAAATTCAGTCAAACATGCTAAAAATTTAAGGCAAGAAGAGAAATTCAAGCTGTTGCTTCCAAATTGTGAAAAGGGAAACTTTTAAAACTTCAGAAGGATCCAATAGATTTCAGAGAAAGATGAAAAATGCAAAGAAAAATGAGTGTAAATATTGATAAAACAAAAAGATAACTACAGAATATGAAAAAATATTTGTAAATTTTATCTGATAAAGGACTTATATCCTTTAATATAAAAAGAGCCCTTAAAACCAATAATAAAAAGATAACCCAACTTTTAAAGAATCAAAGATTTGAATTATTTACTGAAGAATATACACAAATGACCAATAATCACATGAAAAGATGCTCAACATCATTAGTTGGTGTACAAAGCATAGATTATACTGAAATTATTTTTATGCATGTGGTGGTTCACAAAGAAAATTCAAGAGCACATATAGACTAGCAAATGGAAACAGTAAAAATTCAGGAAAATTGTTCTTATATTTTAGTCTTCTGTTTGGTCTCTTTGCTGTTGTGTTCTACTTTCTGATACTTTAGCTCAATTTATGTTCCAACCCATTTACTGGAATCTTAAAATTTTGCATATATTTTTCATAGTTTTCAAGAGTTGTTTCTCATTTTATTACAAAACATTTGTCACAGAATTCAGATCTTGTTTTATGGATACATCACTCTGAGAATATTACTAATTGTTTTCTTTGGCTTCATTTATCTCACTCTGAGCAATTATTATTATAACAATTAGTATTAGTATTATTGGTTGTATCTTTTTCACGTTGAAACTATGCCTCAAATTCTTTGTGAACATTTTCTGGCCTTTTTCTCTTAAGAATAAACCAATAAAAGTACATAATGTGAGGTTGTCAGTTGGTGGGCTTTAAGGTAAAAAAATAAGTCAACCTTTTCACCATGAGACCGCTGATTCAGCATGTGAAGATCTTTCCTCTCAAGATGTTCCTTCAGGTGCACATCCTCCAATTTCCTGTTGATATGTGTGTTCAGGGCATGGAAGAAAAAAGTACCTCCATGCTGTCAGAGAGCAGAGTGGGAGTGAAGGCCACACAATTCAGAATAAAAAGGTTAATTTAATCCCATTGTCTTCAGCTCCTCCCTTTGGCCCTGCTGTCTGCTATGCATTAGTTTCCTCAGATAGAGCTCCTTCCATTCAAATTCTCCTGAGGAAAAAAGTAGGAAGCAACATAGCAATGCTATTAAGAGAATGGAGATAGACTGGCTGGGTTTGAATCCATTGCACCATTACTTACTGTCTGGTTGAGCTTGAGCAATTTAACCTTTCTGTGCCTCAGTTTCCTTATGTATAAAAAGATAATGTTAATACTCTACTCTTAGGTGTCTTACAGAAATAAAAATATATGTTTTGTAAAGCTACAAGAAGAGTGCCTAACACACAGTGAGTGGTATGTAAGTACCATAGTAAGTGCTGTATAAGTAAACACTCTAGACAAACTTTCAACCAGTCCTCCAGTTTTCTGGCTCATACAGGAGACCTCTCACCCAAAGGCTGTGGGTGCTGCCATGACAGAGCTTATAGAGATGCTTATTTTCATCAGTTTTCTCAGGGCTGGAATTTGTTCACCTAGTCCATACTCAACAGATTTTAACTACTTTTAATATGATTCTTAGGTAAACTCCTCTTCAGGCTTTTAAGTTGTAGATTTTTCGGGGGCGGGGGAGGATTTCTAGGTTCAGTTGCCACTTCTCCATCTCTCCATCTGCTTTTTGTCTTCCAAAAATTTGTGGAAGTATTTTGTCTGTAGTTGTTCTCTCTCTCATTCTCACTGGGAATCAATACAATTTTTATTCATGTGCTTTCAATTAGTAGCAGCGATTAAATAGTTAATCAGAAATCAGTATTATTTTTCCTTCTTTGACAAAAGCTTCTCAACATCAAGTAGGAGCAATGGGATCTGTTTGTTCAGACATATATGGTATGTGTGTGCTCACGTGTATGTATTTGTGGGTTTTATGTCAACTGGGAAGTCTTAGGAGTTCCATCAGAGATGAACATCAGGGTTGAGGAAACCTCAGTGATGGGTTCACTGGGCTCCGAAGCTCTTCTCCTCTCCTCAAATAGAGGTGCTCCTTTTTTATTGGTTTTAGATATCACTTTCCACATAAGATTATATTTGAAGAAAAAGTTATTTGAGGAAATCACTAGTTTTAACCTTTGTGGTTAACAAAAGAACACAAATAATATAAAAATACAATTTTGAGTAAAGATAGTAATGGGATATTTCCCGAGGACATAGGAAACATATATAGGGTTTATCCATGTGGAAAATACACTGGGGGTCCCCAGGAATGCAAACTACTTACTTGATGTAATTGGATACTTAAATGGGGACAAGTTCAAACCTATCAATCCATTACAGTTGATATTCAGGATGAATAAATAAAACACAGAGAGAGCAATCCAGAAAAGAACCAGGATCTGAGGGAGGAGAAGGTTGGGTGTATTCTACTCTTCAAAATAGAAAGGAAGACCAGACAACTATTTGAAACCTTCCTGTTCCCGTTGAGAAGCCTAGAATAATGCCTTTAAGAACTGGTAATAGTCCTTAAACTATTGTCATGTTGCCATATTTATAGTTTTAATATGTTATGCCCAGTCTATCTTCTTAGTAAAGCTTTTTATTAAAAACCTCTGGCAGCCAGTTTGGGGAATGTTACATGACACAGTGGGTGGTGGTACAAATAAAAGAGGAAGATAGATTTAGGTGCTAAAACTTGTAGTAAGAAAGAATAGGAGAGCAATTCATGCTGGTCTTGGCATGCTTTAAGAAATGAACTAAGCTCAGGATGCTTAGAACTGTGCAAATCTCCAACAGAAACTCACACTTTCCAAGGATGAGGAACCCTTTTCTCTACTATGTCAGCAAAAATAAAACAGCTGCTAAGACAAATGATCAGTAGATATTATTAAAATATTTAAAATACAAGTTTTTATTCCACTCTCTCCCTGAAAATATTGAGTCAGCATTGAATAGCTATGTGCACAGGTCAGCAGGTGCTCCCTAGATTTTAATGGATTCATTTGCAAGAGAAAACTGCACAGTATCTGAAATTAGTTTAGCATATAACTATCCTTTTCCTCTGAGTTCTCCAGATGAAAAAGAAGAGTAAACAATAACTTGCACCTGTTGGGCCCGATTAGATCCAAATTTTAAAAGCTCTTACTCATCATTTGTCATGTGATGCTTCTATCACACTTTAGTAAGGGCAAAGAAAAGATAGATCACGGGTGGCATGTGATGTCACTGACTGCTAATGTACTAATGTACTTGCCACATATTTTTACTGTGAAAAAAGAAAATATGAAAATTTACATGGTAGGGAAATATAAGATTATCAGTAAAAGTTTTCTTTTAGTGAAGTGTTTTTCAAATTAGAGTTCACAACTCAGTAGCTCAATAACAAAAAAACAAAGAACCCAATCCAAAAATGGGCAGAAGACCTAAACAGACATTTCTCCAAAGAAGATATACAGATTGCCAACAAACACATGAAAGGATGCTCAACATCACTAATCATTAGAGAAATGCAAATCAAACTTACAATGAGGTATCACCTCACACTGGTCAGAATGGCCATCATCAAAAAGTCTACAAACAACAAATGCTGGAGAGGGTGTGGAGAAGAGGGAACCCTCTTGCACTGTTGGTGGGAATGTAAATTGATACAGCCACTATGGAGAACAGTACAGAGGTTCCTTAAAAAACTAAAAATAGGACTACCATATGACCCAGCAATCCCACTGGTGGGCATATACCCTGAGAAAACCATAATTCAAAAAGAGTCATGTACCAAAATGTTCATTGCAGCTCTATTTATAATAGCCAGGACATGGAAGCAACCTAAGTGTCCATTTGACAGATGAATGGATAAAGAAGATGTGGCACATGTATACAATGGAGTATTACTCAGCCATAAAAAGAAACGAAATTGAGTTATTTGTAGTGAGGTGGATGGACCTAGAGATTGTCATACAGAGTGAAGTAAGTCAGAAAGAGAAAAACAAATACCATATGCTAACACATATATATGGAATCTAAAAAAAAAAAAAAAATGGTTCTGAAGAACCTAGGGGCAGGACAGGAATAAAGACGCAGACACAGAGAATGGACTTGAGGACACTGGGCAGGGGGAAAGGGTAAGGTGGGAGAAAGTGAGAGAGTAGCATTGACATACATACACTACCAAATGTAAAATAGATAGCTAGTGGGAAGCAGCCACATAGCACAGGGAAATCAGGTCAGTGCTTTGTGACCACCTAGAGCGGTGGGATAGGGAGGATGGGAGGGAGACGCAAGAGGGAGGAGATTTGGGGATATATGTATATGTATAGCTGATTCACTTTGTTATAAAGCAGAAACTAACACACCATTGTAAAGCAATTATACTCCAATAAAGATGTTAAAAAAAAAAAGAAAGAAATGACATCAAGCCATAGAAAGACACAGAGGAAAGTTAAATGTATATTGCTAAGTGAAAGCAGTAAATCTGAAAAAACTGCATGCCATATGATTCCTATTATATGACTTTCAGAAAAGGAAAAACTTCAGAGACAGTAAATAGATCAGTGCTTGCCAGGGGTCTGAGAAGAGTGAGGGGGTGTTGCATAAGCACAGGAGATTGTTATGGTGGTGAAACTATTCGTTATGATACTGTTATGTTGGATACATACCATTATACTGTCATCAAAATCCATAAAATGTACAATACAAAAATTGTACCCTATTACAAATCTTGGACTTCAGTTAATAACATATTTGTTCATCAATTGTGATAAACATGAATCTTGGCTCTATGTGTATGTTAAAAATGAACAATATTTCCAATAGCACTCATTAAGAATTTCACAAGGATTTAAAGAGAACATCAGCTTTTCTGTGTATATATTTTTCCAAGTGTGCTGGGTGGTAAAGGGGTATTTCTAAGTGACCTGGTAGCTTTACATTAGTGGATATAGGGATCTCCTCCAACGTAAACAACTGGTATAACATAGCCAGGCTTCAGACTAAAAATACTTAATGGCCACAGTAGTATCTGGCTCAAGGTTAGGCTGCCGTTTTCCTCTACCCACTTTGGTAGTAACAAACCCTACGTTATATTCAGGCTAGGAGTTGAAAGGTGAAAGCAATAATGGGAAAAAAAGTTGGTCATTAAACCTGGGCATGGGAGGAAGAGTATTTCAGTAGAATCCAGATGGATCACAAGCCCACTGTTTTCTAGCATAAATGTACTCAAAAGGTTAACTGCCTTCTAGAATTGTTATGGCTATATTGATTTTAAAATAGAGCCACTTGAAAACACAACTAACATGCCTGAAATAAAAGCAAGGTAAATTTTTTTCTTTATCTTGTCATGCCCTGCAGCCTTAAAACTACCAAATCAGAATCCCTTGAGAGGATGATTTTAAGAGTAAAATAGGGAGAGCGAAGCCTAAATATCACAAGAAAAAGAGATATTAAAAAATCTGAGCTAACTTTTCTGATAAATTTTAGATGTACTCTGTTTTATTATATTCACACTTACAAATTAAAATCTCAGATCGTATGTCTCATTTTCACCTTTTCTGTATTTCCATGAGGAATATCTGGCATTTTGTCTCATTAATATTCATGAGTCGAAGTGGAAGAATGGGATTTTGAGTTGCCCATTACTGTTAATAGTAACATTGAGGGAGGGCATTTTCCATGGCTAATGATGTCAGCTTATTTATTTTTTGGAAGACATGATTTCTAGTGTTTATGTAAGAAGAAAGTTTCTTTGAAAAATAATTTTATTGGGTTAATGTTAAAATTCCTTCTACAGTGAACTATCAGATTTCTCCCAATGCCCCAAATCAGAATTAATCACTGTGTGCCCTATAGCATTTTGGTCATACTTCTCTCAGGGCATTTGCAGCTCTATTTACAGTGGTCTAACTTTATTCTAGTTTCTCATGAGCATAACTATCTTACCCACTAGATTATAACCTACATAAAGGTAAGAATGAATCTTATACATCTTTTTCCACTACACGACAGTAAGTACCTGAAATAAATATCTTTGAATGAATGAAAAATAAGTTTAATAAGAATTACATAGTATTTTACAAGACCCTATGGGGGAAAATGCAGTAATATATAGAATTTATTTGTCTTACCATCCTAACATATGCACATATATAGAGCATAAAGGGATTCAGTACACTATGGAATTAGGAGAAGATATTAACCCTCAGAGATGTAAAAAAGTTGATGTACAACTGGAATATTAAATATCGGATCATGAATCTTGTTTTCCCTAAGCGAATATGAACCAAACCACGCGCAGGGAATATAACAGAAACATTAAACGTAATGATGTTGAGGATCAAGAGCATATGAAATAAAGTCATGGGTAATTGCTTTAGACTGAGAGCTATGTAGTCTTTTTCTATCTGAAAATCAGAAAATGAGTACCCAGGAGAGAAAACTTTGGAATCCCGGGATAGATAACTGCTAGAGGGCCTAGAACCCATGAATAAATCAATCACCAAGATTTGAACCAGCATGATCATAATTCAGCAGAGATGGAATAAATCTGACTTTCTCTGGGAAATGGGGCTAGGAGAAGGAAAGGGAGCAAAATACCATGATGCGTATGACAATATCCATTGTCTCCTGGGGTGTCTCTAAATCACAAGGACCTTCAAAAAAAACACTTTATTGCACCCTTAATATACAGTATGGTGATTGGGATAATGTGACTGGGAAAAATCCCAAAACATGAGCTGAGAGTGCTAGCCTTTTTCCACAGGTGCATATAGATAGAAAATCAAGGACCATTTGCTATCAAGATCATGTGGAGTCCTCAGCTGTTGCATAAATGGGTATGGTGTGGCTGGACTGCAAATTTATATTGACATTACCTAGTACTTTTTAGAAAAGAAAATTAGCAATAATATTCTCATTAACAAGCCCAGTTAAGGAATGATCTTTCAAGTCTGGAGGTGGAACTTTTATCAGTGCATAAGATTTGAAAACTCTTTTTCACACAATATTAGCTAGGTGATTCTTGCAATGCTTTCATTTCTAGAAAGCATTTGCACTTGATGAATGAGATCTCCCCCACTTCACCTCTGAGAACACAGAAGTAAAGTTAATAGTATATAAAATCAAAACAGTCATTCAAAGCACAACTATGCAAAATATACCTCAAAAGAGAATTGTCCTAAACCCAGCTAAACTTGATAGCAAAATTAAAGATTTGTGATGGAGGATGGGTAGAAGTGAGCATTGAAAACATAAGTAAGGAACAAATATAGAGGCAAACTTTAACATTGTCCATCCATTCTTTTTATAAATTCCTATGCTAATATCCTGAGCAACTTCTAAATCTATTACAGTTATGAGATGGACACACTGGATATCAAGTTGGATGTCATTAAACCAAACATCTCAAATAAGTAGCCTGATTTGACCTGAAAAACATGTATTTGACCCCATGCAGTTTTAAAAATTGAATTTATATTTATAAATGGATTTTTCACCAAAATCTGAACTTTGGGCTTCTCTTGAAATATCAGACTGGCAATACTGGGACAGCTTCTTGCATGATATGACACTATTCTTAAGAGTTATCTGCAGAGTTGTTGACATCTTGAGATGGGGCATCCAGGTTCCAGTTTGCAAATCCCAGCGTTCATGCACAAGGTCAACTTCATTCATTTACATTAACTGCTTGGCCCATTAAACACTGAATTTCAAATCCCTTGGCCCAATCTGAACTCCTAGAGACTTTTGTGTAGTTCCTATGAACAAGGACCAATTACCAGCAATTTTATTTCCATTTAAAATTTGATTTTAATTCAGGTGCATACTGGACAGTTCTTGTGTTGAAAGTGTAAAATAGTTGATGAACAATAATCCTAAGTAATTACTCTTCTAATAATAACTTCTCACTTTGTATAGCTGTGGATTGAGTTTTATGGCAATTATAGTCTGCTATCAACCACCCTACTGAAAATGGCACAGCAAATGGAAACACCATTTTCTACCATTAAGTACAAATATATCCCCTTCTCTCAACTCTGCTTCCCCACCTCCATTTCCTAGAGAGTGAGGGAGTGGCGTTATACCTATTCTGACATCCTGTGATCAGTAACATCCCGATAATGCTATTTTCTCAGGATTAACAAAATGTTCCAAACCTCTGTGTCCTCCCCAAATTAAACATCTACATATCAAAAAATAAATAAATAAAATAAATCTTACATGCCACAAAATAGAGCCATACACTTGTAGAATGTTAGGGAAGGTGATCCAAGGTAATGTAGAAAAGCAATTAATTGGACAGGAAGAGAGAATTGTGTAATACCTGAGAATCGTCACTCTGACGATGGATCCTCAGAGAGCTAAGGCATTGTTCAAATGCTAAGATCTACATTCTCATATCAATTATATTGAATAGTTGCCAAAATTTTCACTTATGTGTACCTGGGGCCTCCATTCCCCAAATGATCAAATTAAACATGAAATTGTATCCCAGATATCATGGTTTTGTAACCAGAACTGCTAGAATGCAATAGAGCAAAAACTTAAGAACATAAACATATGAGCATTTTAAAAAGTAACTTGTGTTCATCAAAACTTGAATACAAAGCACTCATTCAATTTATACCTGAAATATTTATGGTAAGATCATTATTAAGTATAATTGCTTTAGGGAAATATTTTCATTTAGATCCTATAAATGGTTAACTAGTTTATTTTTTTAAGTTTCTAAGTTTAGTGGTACTACATAGCATTTATTTATGATCAATCTTAAAGCACACTACACAGTTGACATGTTCCATTATTTGAAAACTCATCCTTACCTTTTAAACTGAGTAAGCCAATCATGCAGCCTATTGCGCACAACAGTCTTCCAAGGAATTTTGTCTTGCTCAAGGAAACAGCCACTTTCTATATCACGTTACCCTGCTTGCTTGTCATACATAATTCCATGAGGAGGAAGGCATCTGGCTCAAGAGTCATGAATCTACAGTTTGACAAAATCCAAATGTAAATGAAGTGAGCTCACCTAGAGCAAAGCTGTTTCCAAAACATATTATACTGCTAAACTTGTCTAATCAGATTCTCTCTGGAATGTGAAATAGAAATAGAACCAGAGAATTGTTAACTGGAGAAAAGTTGAAAAAGATTCAGAGAAGCAATGAGGCAGCAAGGACCATGAGGGCCCATGTGTAAAGAGTAGTTTTAACTAACTTCTTTGCACTTTTTTCTCCATCTATAAAAAAAAGTGAATATGATAACAATATGCCTACTTTACGGATCTCTTTTGGTAATTGACTAGGTAATACTTGTAAAGCTCTTGGCAAAGAGTGTGACATATTTTAAGTGCCCATAAAAGTTAAATGCTGCTCACATCACATTACAGTATAAAAATAATTTTAACTCTCTGTCTCTACTGCTAGGCTATGAGCTTTTTGAAAGCAGGGACGGTCTTATTCGTCTTTGTATCCTCAGTTACTAGCACAGGACCTAGCATGGTGCTTAGCACGTTGCAGGTACTTCAGCAAATGTTAATTAGATAAGTGAAGTAAAGATTTTTTTTCTTCCTTAATCCATCTACCTCACTTTTCCCTTTACACCCACCCATCCGCCTCATCATATTTGAGGAACCTAGGAAAACTGGTGTATTCAAAAACAAACTGAAGTCTAGTTCAGTTTTTAGATGGTCTAAGAATCAACTTTTGACTTATTTTCTATACTACAATTACATATACTTCAAGTAGCCCCAACCTAATCTCATCATTAATATTGTTGGGTCAGATACTCAGAGTGTGGAGGACAGATGGGGTTGGGCAAGGCCTGGTGTTAATGAGATGAGAAAGAATAATCCCTACCTATCAGCTAGATTTCCAGTAAAGATTTAACAAAACACAAAATTTCAGAATTTTAGGACTAGAAAGATCTTTAGAATTCGTCTAGTTCATGACTTTGTCTTTATAGATGAGGAAACTGAGATCTGGATAGGAGAAATAATTTACAAGACATCAGAGAACTTGAGACTTAAATATGTGACTCCTGATGGCTATAATGGTCCTTCCTCTGTACCACGCTGCAGAGCAATATATGATGCATGTTCTTAGTATAAACTAATATGATATATTTAGGCTGTTATAATAGTAGGACAAAGTATAAACTCATGGCCTTAGATTTTACTTCATTAGAGGTAAGCAGCTGCCTAGTATATGCTTTGGGAGAAAATTATCCCAGCATTAATGATGCTCTCTTTATCATTGTCTGTAAATGTACTAAAATATTTATTAACAAATATCACAGATGTCAACCAGAACGGAAAACTAATAGCTTATATTGCTTTAATTTATTTGATTTACACATATTGTCAGAGACAACCTTTATGGGGAACACATGTCAGAATGGCTAAATGTCACTATAAAATAAACTAGCAATCCAGGTCTCTTGGGACAGTTTTGATATGTCCTAATTCTAAGAAGGGAGGCTTTTGAAGCACCGTATTTGCAAAATGTAGCCAGTGTGGCAGGTTAATAGAATCAACAGAATTCACGTATGGAGCTAAGACTAATGGGCTAGGCAAAAATCCAAGCTAGTTATTGGAAATAAGTAACCAAATTTTAGGAACAATATGGATAAGAATGGATATTTTAGTGAAGTGTCAAAACCATAGTTACATGATAGAATAAAAAAATCCTTTCCTTCCCCTACTCCCTCCTTTGGTTTTCATTTCTATCCCCCTCTGTTTTTCTTTTTCTTTTCCCTTTTTTTCTTTGTCTTTGTTTTTCACAAGAACTCCAAGAATTATCTAGCCATCTGTGGTACTTTATGCACTCTCTGGTGTCTCTTCCCTTTGTGCATCTCACAACCAACCCTACTAGAAGATCACTAATTTTTTAAAAGAAAAATGTTTCTTTGTAACAATTTTTAATCATTTTATCATTTATGTCATGTTTTAGCCCACTTGAAAGCTTTGCTCAAAGAGGCTCAGTAGTTAATTTTCTCTAGTTCTAGGGCTATTCATGAATTTTCAGAGATATTGATTCTTAGATGGACCGTACCAGAGATAAAAAGTCTGAGTCTTCCTGTGGATAATGTCTATCTCTGTTAAGATATAACAGTGGTGTAATGCTGCTATGTTTCACACTACAATTAATCATTTCTTTTTTTTTTAAAATTAATTAATTAATTAATTTATTTTTGGCTGTGTTGGGTCTTTGCTTCTGTGCAAGGGCTTTCTCTAGTTGTGGCAAGCAGGGGCCACTCTTCATCGCGGTACGCGGGCCTCTTACTATCACAGCCTCTCTTGTTGCAGAGCAGAGGCTCAGTAGTTGTGGCTCATGGGCCTAGTTGCTCCGCGGCATGTGGGATCTTCCCAGACCAGGGCTCGAACCCGTGTCCCCCTGCATTGGCAGGCAGATTCTCAACCACTGCGCCACCAGGGAAGCCCATCATTTCTTTTTAAATGATTGAGGTTACGGTAATTTAAGTTTTATTCTCTCCTCTTTGCTTTTTATTATGTAACTCTGTAAAAATAAATTAACAGATGAGTTAAAAGGGATTCTGCTTCTAGCCATGATGGAGTAACTGGCAGTTGTTATTCTCTTTCCACAAACAACTATAAAATTGGACAAAATATATGAGACAATGGTTTCTAAACACTGTACAACAGATATGGTAGGATAATAATCCTTGAGAGAAGGGAAACATATGAAGTGAACCCCAAGTTTATCCTCTGTTTCTGTATGAAGTAACTTTCAAGCTATGATCCAGGGAGTCAAGCCCAACTGAAACCTTGTATCTCATTGAAGCTGCAGAGTTTGGAATAGCTGAAACTTTCAGGGCATGAAGTCATAGATGAGGGACCTGCAGGGAGTTACAAGAGGGACAAAGTCTGAATGGGTTGTTTCTAAACGATCATGGCCAATGGCTGGGCTGCCTACATACGGAGTTAGGCTCCATGAGGCCTATCAGAGAACTCCCTGTAGGTTCACAGCTGTGGAGCTGTGAGGTAAATGGAGATAACAGAGGTTGTGGGTTCTGAGACATATTAAAATTACAGTCAAGTCATAGTGAAATAACCTCACTGAAAACATCAGGCTTCAGTTGAGACTGAAGAAAGGACATACTTTAAAAATAAGTACCATATTTTAAATAAATGGCCATAAGAGTAAGGATAAAACTGAAAAAACGCTGCCATAATGAAGAATAAACCCAAGCCTGCCAGATCAAGAGCAATTTATTTGTCTGCCAGAAAAATCTAATACCTATTTAACTAAGTCAACATAACCTAAACTAACAGCAACATATTATTTATAATATCCAGTGTACAATAAAAAAATTAGTGGACAAACAAGCCAAGAAATGTAACAATCAGAAAGAACACTAGTCAACAGAAACTGATCCTATGATGATGCCAGAAATTATAATTATCAGAATATAACTTTACATCAGCTTTTATAAATATATTCAAATATTTTAAAGAAAAAAGAAAGATAATAAGTGAAGAGATAGGGCACATCACATTAGAATTGGAATTAATATAAATTAAAATGGAAATTTAAGTACAGTGTAATATCTACAAACCAACATTTATAATTATACTGAATATAAAATACTGGATTTTTCTTCTGCAGAGATCATGATAAATAAAAGGATATTTATGACTGTAACTTCTAACCTTATACTGATACCCTAGCCACGGTATTAAGAAACATAAAGAAAAATCAGAAAGATTAGGAAGGAAGAAGTAAAATTATCTTCTTAGCAGATGTCATGGTCATTTACATAGACAATCCCAAGGAATAGACATTAAAATACTACTAGAATAAGTCACTTCAAAAAGATCAAGGGATACAATAGAAATATATAAAAATTAGATGTATTGCTACGTTTTTAACAATTAGCAATCGAAATTTAAAAAGTCTATCTTTTACAGCAGCATCTAAAAACATGAAATACATGATAATCCTAACAAAATATGCACAGTATCTATTCACTGAAACTACAGAAATTCTGAGAACTTTAAAAAGACATAAATAAATGTAGAGATGTACCATGCTTATAGAATAAAAGACAATATTGTTAAAATATAAGCTCTTCAATTTGAAATGCCCTTCCAAACAAAATTTCAGTAAATTTTTTGAAAACTTGATAAGTTCATTCTAAAATGTATATGGAAGTTCACAATGAACTTCTACCTTTACTATAAGGCTGCAGAAATCTATACAGTATGGTATTGGCAATTGTATAAACAAACATATCAATGGAAAAAAATAGAAAAATAGACTATATACGATCAACTGATTTCTGTAACTCATATTGGCATGTTTAATAACTTTTGATGTTTTTAAAAATTAATAAAAATAATCTTTTAGGCAAAATTTAACTTTTAGAATAAAGAAACAAAATTTAACCTTAGGATAAGGCCATTCTCAGGAAATTTTCCATTTCCCTCCTCTTAACATTATTTTTCAAAAGTCAATTCTTTTTCAAATCTTTAAAAGCAATAAAACATCTTAAGAATTGTCTAAGTACCCATTTCAAAGCCCACTTTATGGAGTTTATATAGACATTATAAACAGTGCAAAATGGAAAAATAAAGCAACATCAAGTGTGGCACTACGTATGCAATTGGTTAAGTCAAATATCAGCTAGAGATTTAGATTAAGTCAAAACACTGTGCTTGCTGATAAATTCCATCATTAAAAGAAGAAAATAATTCAGTTTGGGTCAACCTCTGATGTAAAATTCCAAAACAAACTAAACTTTCCTGAAATGGAATATCTACCTGAAAGATAACTCCAGGAACGAGTCTCTACCAACACAGCATCTAAAATCTAATTTCTGGACTTCCCTGGTGGTGCAGTGGTTAAGAATCCACCTGCCAATGCAGGGGACTTGGGTTCGAGCCCTGGTCTGGGAAGATCCCACTTGCCCCAGAGCAACTAAGCCCGTGCACCACAACTACTGAGCCTGAGCTCTAGAGCCTGCAAGCCACAACTACTGAGCCCCCATGCCACAACTACTGAAGCCCGCACTAGAGCCGGTGCTCAGCAACAAGAGAAGACACCGCAATGAGAAGCCCCTGCACTACAATGAAGAGTAGCCCCCGCTCGCTACAATTAGAGAAAGCACCCATGCAGCAACAAAGACCCAATGTGGCCAAAAATAAATTTTAAAAAATTAAAATAGAATAAAATCTAATTTCTACTCTCCAGAAAAAATAAAGTATCACAGTGTGATGATGAGTCCTACTGAATGTTCATCACCACCCCAGTGCCTAATATAATGATCCAAAGTGGGCCTATTTTCCCTACACTAGCATATGGTTCATACGTACTACCAGGTAAAGTTGGTAGGCTTATTGTTTGGTGCTACATGCAGCTTCTGGTCCAGTGCTAGAGCAGAGTTCTTTACATATAATATAGAAAACAAAGTTACGCTGTCCATGCCACACAAATTTTTGCTTGAGTATTGGAATGAGGGCATCCCTGTCTGCAATTATTTTTGCTTATTACTTTATTTAAGCTTTAAAGGAAATTCTAGCTCAATGTGACTTCTTGGAGAAGGTATATCTAGAGTCAGAAACAGGCCCTCTCCAAGGGAATACTGAGGAAAAATAAAAGGTAACTGGAGTTCTCTGACCAAGTACTTTGCCAATTTTGGGGCACTAGATGCAACAGAGCTGTGGGCTAATTAAATTCTAACACCTCATGGCTTATGAGAAAGTGCATGAAGCTCTGCACAGTGAAGCAATTATATGAAGCAGCCAAGAACAAAACCCAGATCCTAAGATATGGGCTATATTCATCCTGTGTGGCTGAGTCATTTCCTACAGGTCATCTCCATTCTACTGTGGAGCCCATAGAGTGAGATTTTGTTTTCATTATATAGTTTTTAGGTATATAATTTCCATTTCTTTCTTTTTTATAAATTCTGTTTATTTGATGATGTTTTCTACCTTATCATTTGTTGCAAGTGAATTTTCAACTGATTTTTGAACCATTTTTATGATGGCTACTTCAAAATTTGTACTAAATAGTTCCAACATCTGATTCATCTTGATGTTGGTGTCTGTTGATTGTCTTCTCTCATTCAAGTTATGTGCTTTGTTCCCTGGAAATTTTGGATATTATACTATAAGATTCTGGATACATGAGAAATAAAAATACATATGCATACAAATAACTTGTACACAAATTTTATAGCAACTTTATTCATAATAGTCCAAAAATGAAAATCACAAGATGTTTCCCATGAGGATAGGGATAATCAAATGTGTTATATTCATATAATGGAAAAATAATTAACAATAAATATAAGTAAATTACAGATACATCCTGCAACATGGATGCATCTCAAATTATTACATTGAATGAAAAAAGGTACAAAAGAATGCATACTGTATGATTCCATTTATATAAAGTTCAAGAACTATATAACATATGGTAATAGAAATCAGAAACATGGTTGACTACGTGGATGAGAGTTGACTAAAATGGGCACAAAAGATCTTTCTGGAGTGATGGAAATGTTATAAATTTTTATGGAGATGCTAATTGCTTTAGTATACGTATTTGTCAAAACACATTGACTTGTACACTTAAATTCTGTTTATTTCATTGCAGGTAAATTTTCCATCAGTTAAAAAAACTGCAAAAATAAGTAAAAATAATAACTGGTGTACTAGGGAAACTATTTCATTTTAAAAAATCTTATGTAAAGGAATACTTTGTAATCCATGGAAGCATTATGTCAGGCATAAGTTCCTCCTTTTCTTAGCATAGGTTTATTTTTTCATGGCATTAATATCAGAAACCTAAAAACAAGCAAGCAAAGAAGAACATGATGCTGTCTCAGTCTCCAACTCCCCACCACTACCTCCTGTTTGCACCTACCTCTGGATTTTTCCATATATTCTTTAAGAAATACATAAAATGGTATTGCAGAGGAGGTCATAGAGGTTGCGTTATGTAGGCAATAGCAACACAAGCTCATTTTGATGATTAAGTTAAAAATTCAATGTAATAAAAGAATGATATTAGATGGATACAAAAAGGCAACTAAAGGCAGCAGGGTCCCTAAGCCAAACTGCAGTATTTTGTAAAATGTTTAAATAATACTGTGTAGAAAATGATATTCACATGTATAAAAGGAGAATATATCAACAAAAAGACAAAAAAGAATATGGTTCATTTCACCTTACTTCTACTAAACTGCTGTTTTTTCTGCCTGGGTGAACAATGACAGTCAGAAGTATAACAAGGAGCATAACAGGTGTTGTTGTATCTGTCAGGCCACCTCAAAAATCCCTTAGCTATTTCAGACTGATTGTAGCTCTATTCTATGGCCCAGTCTTCATCATCTAAGGTGGAAGTCAAAAGGTAGATTTCAGATCCTCTACCTATTCACAAGGTAGGTTATGCTCCTGACTATTAACCTCAAACATTCCCATTTATTGTTTTTTTTTTTTTTTTTTTTTTTTAAAGATTTGATGAAAGTTCATAATAATGCAGTTGACAAGAAAATTAGTTATTTCTGAGATATACATTTTAAAGTAATAACTAGGATTATTACTTATAACATTATACCAGAACATATAAGATTTTTAGAAGTTTCCTGTAATGTCTGAAACATTTATATTAACATATTTCCATACAAATACAAATATAAGATTTTTAGAAATTTCATGTAATGTCTGAAACATTTATATTAACATATTTCCATACATATTTCCATACAAATACAAATATAAGATTTTTAGAAATTTCATGTAATGTCTGAAACATTTATATTAACATATTTCCATACAAATAACCCAATGAAAGTTTAGTATTAGTTGTTTTGTTTGTTTTTTTATACTGCAGGTTCTTATTAGGCATCAGTTTTATACACATCAGTGTATACATGTCAATCCCAATCGCCCAATTCAGCACACAACCATCCCCACCTCACCGCAGTTTTCCCCCCTTGGTGTCCATATGTCCATTCTCTACATCTGTGTCTCAACTTCTGCCCTGCAAAGCGGCTCATCTGTACCATTTTTCTAGGTTCCACATACATGCATTAATATACGATATTTGTTTTTCTCTTTCTGACTTACTTCACTCTGTATGACAGTCTCTAGATCCATCCACGTCTCAACAAATGACTCAATTTCGTTCCTTTTTAAGGCTGAGTAATATTCCATTGTATATATGTACCACAACTTCTTTATCCATTCATCTGTTGATGGGCATTTAGGTTGCTTCCATGACCTGGCTATTGTAAATAGTGCTGCAATGAACATTCGGGTGCATGTGTCTTTTTGAATTACGGTTTTCTCTGGGTATATGCCCAGTAGTGGGATTGCTGGGTCATATGGTAATTCTATTTTTCGTTTTTTAAGGAACCTCCATACTGTTCTCCATAGTGGCTGTATCAATTTACATTCCCACCAACAGTGCAAGAGGGTTCCCTTTTCTCCACACCCTCTCCAGCACTTGTTGTTTGTAGATTTTCTGATGATGCCCATTCTAACAGGAGTGAGGTGATACCTCATTGTAGTTTTGATTTGCATTTCTCTAATAATTAGTGATGTTGAGCATCTTTTCATGTGCTTCGTGGCCGTCTGTATGTCTTCTTTGGAGAAATGTCTATTTAGGTCTTCTGCCCATTTTTGGATTGGGGTGTTTGTTTCTTTAATATTGAGCTGAATGAGCTGTTTATATATTTTGGAGATTAATCCTTTGTCCGTTGATTCATTTGCAAATATTTTCTCCCATTCTGAGGGTTGTCTTTTCGTCTTGTTTATGGTTTCCTTTGCTGTGCAAAAGCTTTGAAGTTTCATTAGGTCCCACTTGTTTATTTTTGTTTTTATTTCCATTACTCTAGGAGGTGGATCGAAAAAGATCTTGCTGTGATTTATGTCAAAGAGTGTTCTTCCTATGTTTTCCTCTAAGAGTTTTATAGTGTCCAGTCTTATATTTAGGTCTCGAATCCATTTTGAGTTTATTTTTGTGTATGGTGTTAGGGAGTATTCTAATTTCATTCTTTTACATGTAGCTGTCCAGTTTTCCCAGCACCACTTATTGAAGAGACTGTCTTTTCTCCATTGTATATCTTTGCCTCCTTTGTCATAGATTAGTTGACCATAGGTGCGTGGGTTAATCTCTGGGCTTTCTATCTTGTTCCATTGATCTATGTTTCTGTTTTTGTGCCAGTACCATATTGTCTTGATTACTGTAGCTTTGTAGTATAGTCTGAAGTCAGGGAGTCTGATTCCTCCAGCTCCATTTTTTTGCCTCAAGACTGCTTTGGCTATTCGGGGTCTTTTGTGTCTCCATACAAATTTTAAGATGATTTGTTCTAGCTCCGTAAAAAATGCCATTGGTAATTTGATAGGGATTGCATTGAATCTGTAGATTGCTTTGGGTAGTATACTCATTTTCACAATGTTGATTCTTCCAATCCAAGAACATGGTATATCTCTCCATCTGTTGGTATCATCTTTAATTTCTTTCATCAGTGTCTTATAGTTTTCTGCATACATGTCTTTTGTCTCCCTAGGTAGGTTTATTCCTAGGTATTTTATTCTTTTTGTTGCAATGGTAAATGGGAGTGTTTCCATAATTTCTCTTTCAGATTTTTCATCATTAGTGTATAGGAATGCAAGAGATTTCTGTGCATTAATTTTGTAACCTGCAACTTTACCATATTCATTAATTAGCTCTAGCAGTTTTCTGGTGGCAGTTTTAGGATTCTCTATGTATAGTATCATGTCATCCGCAAACAGTGACAGTTTTACTTCTTCTTTTCCAATTTGTATTCCTTTTATTTCTTTGTCTTCTCTGATTGCCGTGGCTAGGACTTCCAGAACTATGTTGAATAATAGTGGTGAGAGTGGACATCCTTGTCTCGTTCCTGATCTTAGAGGAAATGCTTTCAGTTTTTCACCATTGAGAATGATGTTTGCTGTGGGTTTGTCATATATGGCCTTTATTATGTTGAGGTAGGTTCCCTCTATGCCCACTTTCTGGAGAGTTTTTATCAGAAATGGGTGTTGAATTTTGTCAAAAGCTTTTTCTGCATCTATTGAGATGATCATATGGTTTTTCTTCTTCAATTTGTTAATATGGTGTATCACATTGATTGATTTGCGTATATTGAAGAATCCTTGCATCCCTGGGATAAATCCCACTTGATCGTGGTGTATGATCCTTTTAATGTGTTGTTGGATTCTGTTTGCTAGTATTTTGTTGAGGATTTTTGCATCTATATTCATCAGTGATATTGGTCTGTAATTTTCTTTTTTTGTAGTGTCTTTGTCTGGTTTTGGTATCAGGGTGATGGTGGCCTCATAGAATGAGTTTGGGAGAGTTCCTTCCTCTGCAATTTTTTGGAAGAGTTTGAGAAGGATGGGTGTTAGCTCTTCTCTAAATGTTTGATAGAATTCACCTGTGAAGCCATCTGGTCCTGGACTTTTGTTTGTTGGAAGATTTTTAATCACAGTTTCAATTTCATTACTTGTGATTGGTCTGTTGATATTTTCTGTTTCTTCCTGATTCAGTCTTGGAAGGTTATACCTTTCTAAGAATTTGTCCATTTCTTCCAGGTTGTCCATTTTATTGGCATAAAGTTGCTTGTAGTAGTCTCTTAGGATGTTTTGTATTTCTGCGGTGTCTGTTGTAACTTCTCCTTTTTCATTTCTGATTTTATTGATTTGAGTCCTGTCCCTCTTTTTCTTGATGAGTCTGGCTAATGGCTTATCAATTTTGTTTATCTTCTCAAAGAACCAACTTTTAGTTTTATTGATATTTGCTATTGTTTTCTTTGTTTCTATTTCATTTATTTCTGCTCTGATCTTTATGATTTCTTTCCTTCTGCTAACTTTGGGTTTTGTTTGTTCTTCTTTCTCTAGTTTCTTTAGGTGTAAGGTTAGATTGTTTACTTGAGATTTTTCTTGTTTCTTTAGGTAGGCTTGTATAGCTATAAACTTCCCTCTTAGAACCGCTTTTGCTGCATCCCATAGGTTTTGGGTCGTCGTGTTTTCCTTGTCATTTGTCTCTAGGTATTTTTTGATTTCCTGTTTGATTTCTTCAGTGATCTCTTGGTTATTTAGTAACGTATTGTTTAGCCTCCATGTGTTTGTCTTTTTTACGTTTTTTTCCCTGTAATTCATTTCTAATCTCATAGCATTGTGGTCAGAAAAGATGCTTGATATGATTTCAATTTTTTTAAATTTACTGAGGCTTGATTTGTGACCCAAGATGTGATCTATCCTGGAGAATGTTCCGTGCGCACTTGAGAAGAACGTGTAATCTGCTGTTTTTGGATGGGATGTCCTATATATATCAATTAAATCTATCTGGTCTATTGTGTCATTTAAAGCTTCTGCTTCTTATTTATTTTCATTTTGGATTATCTGTCCATTGGTGTAAGTGAGGTGTTAAAGTCCCCCACTATTATTGTGTTACTGTCGATTTCCTCTTTTATAGCTGTTAGCAGTTGCCTTATGTATTGAGGTGCTCCTATGTTGGGTGCATATCTATTTATAATTGTTATATCTTCTTCTTGGATTGATCCCTGGATCATTATGTAGTGTCCTTCCTTGTCTCTTGTAACATTCTTTATTTTAAACTCTATTTTATCTGATATGAGTATAGCTACTCCAGCTTTCTTTTGAATTCCATTTGCATGGAATATCTTTTTCCATCCCCTCACTTTCAGTCTGTATGTGTCCCTGGGTCTGAAATGGGTCTCTTGTAGACAGCATATATATGGGTCTTGTTTTTGTATCCATTCAGCCAGTCTATGTCTTTTGGTTGGGGCATTTAATCCATTCACGTTTAAGGTAATTATCGATATGTATGTTCCTATGACCATTTTCTTAATTGTTTTGGGTTTGTTTTTGTAGGTCCTTTTCTTCTCTTGTGTTTCCCACTTAGAGAAGTTCCTTTAGCATTTGTTGTAAAGCTGGTTTGGTGGTGCTGAATTCTCTTAGCTTTTGCTTGTCTGTAAAGCTTTTGATTTCTCCATCAAATCTAAATGAGATCCTTGCTGGGTAGAGTAATCTTGGTTGTAGGTTCTTCCCTTTCATCACTTTAAGTATATCATGCCACTCCCTTCTGGCTTGCAGAGTTTCTGCTGAGAAATCAGCTGTTAACCTTATGGGGGTTCCCTTGTATGTTATTTGTCGTTTTTCCCTTGCTGCTTTCAGTAATTTTTCTTTGTCTTTAATTTTTGCCACTTTGATTACTATGTGTCTCGGCGTGTTTCTCCTTGGGTTTATTCTGTATGGGACTCTCTGCGCTTCCTGGACTTGGGTGGCTATTTCCTTTCCCATGTTAGGGAAGTTTTCGACTATAATCTCTTCAAATATTTTCTCTGGTCCTTTCTCTCTCTCTTCTCCTTCTGGGACCCCTATAATGCGAATGTTGTTGCGTTTAATGTTGTCCCAGAGGTCTCTTAGGCTGTCTTCATTTCTTTTCATTCTTTTTTCTGTAGTCGGTTCCGCAGCAGTGAATTCCACCATTCTGTCTTCCAGGTCACTTATCCGTTCTTCCGCCTCAGTTATTCTGCTATTGATTCCTTCTAGTGTAGTTTTCATTTCAGTTATTGTATTGGTCATCTCTGTTTGTTTGTTCTTTAATTCTTCTAGGTCTTTGTTAATCATTTCTTGCATCTTCTCAATCTTTGCCTCCATTCTTATTCCGAGGTCCTGGATCATCTTCACTATCATTATTCTGAATTCTTTTTCTGGAAGGTTGCCTATCTCCACTTCATTTAGTTGTTTTTCTGGGGTTTTTTCTTGTTCCTTCATCTGGTACATAGCCCTCTGCCTTTTCATCTTCTCTGTCTTTCTGTAACTGTGGTTTTTGGTCCACAGGCTGCAGGATTGTAGTTTTTCTTGCTTCTGTTGTCTGCCCTCTGGTGGTTGAGGCTATCTAAGAGGCTTGATGGGAGGCTCTGGTGGTGGGTAGAGCTGACTGTTGCTGTGGCGGTCAGAGCTCAGTCCCCCATTTATTGTTAATCATACCCAGTTCCAAGAAATAAATTGCCTTCCTACAGAGGGAAAATAGAACATTTAAGATGAAAACATCTTGGGCAACTTTCCACAATGCAATTGCAATAGTCATTTATAGTGATAAATCCTATGTAAAGCCAGTCACTATAATAAATCCAGATATTGGAGGTATTGTTGCTATCATAATCACAGAATTAAGAGATAAAAGGTATATTGAGTTATCTGAAGAAAATCATCCTTGTGTAAATAACAGCAGCTGTTCAAATCCCTATGCTGATAAGATTTTTAGGCCATAGCTCACCAGTCTTTAGACAAACATACTTTTTGTTTTGATGATTGTTTTTTCAGTAAGGCTGAAAATTTACGTCATTTTCAGGATCAGGTACGTAAATGGCTAGAATTGTTAAAGCTTATATTGCAGAGCAAGCCAAGAAATACTTCATTAAACTTAAAATAGACCACTGAAGAAGAGAGATAAGGAAACAGACTTAGACTTTGATCTTCATGCTGACTGCATAAAGAGCTGCTAGGAAATGGTGTAATCTGATTCTCTCAGAAAGCATATTTTGTGTAAATTCTGTGGGTAACCCAGGCTTACTCAACATGTTACCTGTCCTTGTGCAAAGAATATTTTGTGGGCCCTGGAATTATACCAGATTTACTATATACTGATACTGTACCATTTGATACACAAAGCTTCACCAGAATCAAGCAGTTATTTGGAAATTGGGTGACCTTGGTAATAGCAAATCTCTTTGATCTGAAGCTAGTACACATTCCAGTGATAGTTCTATCTCCTCTGGATGGAGAGCTCAGTCCTAGATCCTAAGAAATAAATATTGAAATAGTGATAGAATTGTTTATTATTGGAGTTTTAGCACCCTCAGTGCTGTCACTCTATGACATAATCATCAGAGAGGGCCACTGCAAGCTTGAATGGTAGAAGGGCAGATTGGTGTTAAAGAAGAAATCTATTCATTTTGCATAGTTGGCCTGGAGAAGGAAAAATAATTTTTTTCTCTATCATCTCCTAATCCTGCCACAAAAGTGTTTATTTTTTAATATGCTTACTACTTTTTGTATAAAATTGCTAATGCCAAAGCTTTAAACTTAAATCTATCTATATAAACATATATATGTAGATATATAAACACATAGATAAGCAAACAATTGAATAAGTAAAGAAGTGCAGTTTTTATTTGGAAGACCTTTCCTGAATGTTGCATATAAGAGTGAGATCCCTAATTTTACTAGTGTTAGTGCTTCAGCAAAAGAATATGTTTGGGGCCATCCCTAGAAAGTACGCTAACACTGACATGGTCAATGTTAGTATGTCTATATCGGACCTGTACTCAACTAAGACCTACAGAATGAGGAAGGCCAATGTAATGATGCCTTCTAGTCACTGCATCACATCATCCTGATTTCTTAGATAATTTTCATTACCTGTTTTCTTCATGTTTATGTATTACCTGCCATTTACAATAGAGCAGACGCTTGCATTTTTCACTATGATGCCATACTCAAAAGATTGCTGACACATAAACACTCATTAAACATTTATGAAGGGAAAGGGTTGACAATGCTCAGTCAGCTCTGGAGAGGAATGGTGGGTGGGTGAGGAGAAATACAGATAGAATATCTGTATCTGTGAGATATAGAGAGCGCTTAGCCACCCATAATTGCCTAAATATAACTTATTTGTATTATTATAAGTAAATTAACTTGCCCCTCTTCCTCACTAACTGCGAGTTACAAAATCTCTGGACATATTTAGAGATTTCTCAGTCAAGAGAGATTGCACTGATGGAGGAGACGACTGTCTGTTCAAGTCCCTTGGCTGGATTTATGCAGAAGTCTAGTGAAATGGTCTTGTTTTAGAGTAAGTTCTTCTTCCTGAACCCTCTCCATACTGTCATGTACAAGTCTGATTTTTCTGGAAAAGTAGAACCGAGAATGACTACTTGAACCATAGTAAATTCTATAAGTTAACGCCATCCTGTGGAATAACTGAGGACAACTAGCTGATCTTCCCTGACAACAACCTTCATTTATGGTAATAATGGTTGTCACACTGTATTAAAGCTCACTTCAGAAAACCAGTTGCTCTTAAGTAAGCTGAATATAAGCCTACTAAAAATAACTTAAAATCCTTTTTTCCTCTAAAAACATAGTGTAATAGGGCTCTCTGGTAAAACAGACCAGTATATATGTGTGTACACACATACATGTACACACATATATATTGCATATGTATTGTATATTATATGCACATACCTATATACATATAAATATATACATTTAAATTTTAAGTGGTCTTTGATTATAACTTTTAATAGTTTTATAATGGCTTTTGAGGAAAGGAAAAATTTTACCAAATTAAACATACATACCAATACTGAGAAACACCTATTTTCAGGAATTGAGTCTTACAATTAAGGTAGTTTCTTGTTGCTGCAACATAGAACATGATGGAGATATAGCTTGAATGGCCATCTCAAGCAGAAGCTTGTAGGAACTGAAATTATTAAACTCTTGAAACATAGGAGTAAATCTTCATGACCAAAAAGAAACAACATACCTGTTAGCAGTCACTCCTGATTCCCCCCTTTCCCCAGCATCTGGCAATCACTAATCTACTTCTGTCTCTATGGTTTTGTTTATCTGTTCATCAGCTCATAGGCATCTGTGTTGTTTCCACTTTTTGGCTATTATGAATAATGCTGCTGTGAATATTTGTGCACAAGTTTTTCTGTGGACACATATTTTCAGTTTTCTTGGGTATATGCTGAAGAGTAGAAAAGCTGAGTCATATGGTAAATCCAACTTTAAATTTTTGAGGAACTGCTAAACTTTCCTCCAAAGTGTTCAAAACATTTTACAGTACCACCAGCAATATGAGGGTTCCAATTTTGCCACATCTAATCAATACTTGTTATTGTCTCTTTTTGAATTTTTAAAAATTTGTAGCCATCCTGGTGAGTGTGAAGTGATATCTCATTGTCGTTTTGATTTATATTTGTCCCAACAAATAATAATGTTTAGCATCTTTTCATGCATTTATTGGCTATTGTATATCTTATTTAGAGAAATGCCTATTGAAATCTTTTGCCCAATTTTTGATTGTGTTGTCTTTTTATCGTTCAGTTGTAATTGTTCTTTGCATATTTTTGATGCAAGTCCTTTATCAGATATATAATTGTCAAATACTTTCATCCAGTGGGTGTGTTGTCTTTATACTTTCTTGAGTGCACTTTGAAACATAGAGTTTTTAATTTGATGACAGATGGGTCAGTGAAGACACACCTAGAATATGGTCCACTTGTGGGCAAGCATGAGCAATGAAAGCACCTGATACAAAGTCTAGCTAAGAAAGGCCTACTTTCACTCTTCTTCCTTTAATCATCCCAGTGTGGCACATTGCATATCTGTGCCACTAGCTTGAAGCAATTTTTAATCCATTCACCATCTTTTGTCACCTCTATAATGTATGCTAGTAATTGGTAATGCCTCGTTTGACACTTTTTATATAGCTAGCTTCTGGAAATAATATGTTATGAATAAAGAAATGTATATATTCTCAGAAATTTCTAAACAACACCTTCATTGACTGATGCTGGGATGCAAGTATAAGAATTTACTTAGTTTAGTTCTTCTCAAAAATTCACAAAAAGTAAACTGTTTTACTGCTGGGGGGTAAAATAGGGTATAGGCCCACTCCTAATTCTATATAATATAAAACTTACACCATTAGCATTCCTCTTTGTGTAGTGCTTCCAGAGTTCAACACAGTATCTGGCACAGAGTGGACTTTCATCAATATGTTTGTTCTAGTGAATATGATTATATATACATTTGTAAGTATATAAATCGTATTGGGAACCTTGGATAGTATGCTTTTTTCTTTTTTTTTTTAAAGTTTTTTTTTTTTTGATTGATTGATTGATTGATTGCTTGATTGCTATGTTGGGTCTTCGTTTCTGTGCTAGGGCCCTCTCCAGTTGCGGCAAGCGGGGGCCATTCCTCATCGCGGTGCGCGGGCCTCTCACCATCGCGGCCTCTCTTGTTGCGGAGCACAGGCTCCAGACGCGCAGGCTCAGTAGTTGTGGCTCACGGGTCTAGTTGCTCCGCGGCATGTGGGATCTTCCCAGACCAGGGCACGAACCCGTGTCCCCTGCATTAGCAGGCAGATTCTCAACCACCGCGCTACCAGGGAAGCCCCCGGGTAGTATGCTTTTGAGAGTCCCGCTGAAAGTATCATTTGGGATATACTGAGCATGCTATAAAATTTTAAAATTTGTAGTTTTGCAAAAATCCAATCAAAGCAAAATGAAAACCTAAGGGTCCAGCAAGAGAGAACTTTCAAACAAAGTATAGTACATCCCACAATGAAAAACTGCGTAAATTAAGTCTTAACAACTCCATGTTTGTTTACTTCAAAACTTATTTATGAAACTTTGTGAAACCAATAACAAAAATACAAAAATGCTAGAAGAGCCATGAGAAAAATATTAAGTAATCTTAGAATGATAAGCCTTTTTGAAATATGACATAAAACTCAGAAACCTTAAATTTTAATTACATAAAACTTCAATAATTTATACAAAAAATAGAATTACTCTGTGGGAAAGCCTAACATAAGCATTTCAAAAACAAAAATGACAAACTGGGGAAAATATTTGCAGATTTTATTAGACATAGGGATAATTTTCCACTTGTGTAAATAACTTCTTCATGTCAACAAGATACAAACAACCTACAAGAAAAACGACAAAAGATGTGTTAAGTTCAAGGAAGAAAATATACAAATGCATCTTTTCAGAGAGGAAAACCAATATTCTCTTTAATCTTCTAGGTTCTTGGCTGTGTTGACCTGAAACAAATAGACTGCCAGAATTTCTCCAGCAAGGATGGGTTTATTTGGGATCAGCAGAGAATTGCAGTTTGGGGTCTGCAACCATGGCGAGTTACGTGCAAGTCCCCACACGATAAGGGAAAGAGAACACTTTTACAGAGGGGAAAAGGAAGATAAGAAGGCTATAGCAAACAAAGAGCCCATGGCTTTTTGTTGGGTGAGTCTTTGCCAGGAAAGGAGCCTTTCTTCTTCCTGTTGGGCTCTGCTATTGTCACAGGGCATAAGAGCTCCCTCTACTGGTCTCTCAACTCTATTAGAGATTTCTGTTTATTAATTTTTACATTTCCTCCTTTTGATCAAGATCTTTCTCTGAAAATATCACTAATCAAGAGTCAGGTTTTCTAGTTTCAGCAGCTTTTTGTCCCTCAGAGTCAGGAAATACCTTTCCTGGGTGTAGTGTCTCACATCACAGGCCAAGTGCACCGATTGGAGACCTATTGAGGTCACATGCAAGTAACAAGGAGGGGTAGGAGGGAGAAATCTTGGGCACTTTTTATCTAAAGTTCATGTGTTATTAATATCATAGACATATGAGGTCATCTGAAGCGTATGTCATCATCAAAATTTTGGCAAAAACTTCCAACCGGCCTGGTCTGGATATCTTGGGAATGCTGTCTTATCAGATGTTGCCTGCTTCAATTCTGGCAAATCTTTACTTTCAGGTCACCAGATGATGTGCAGGTCCAGTCAAGGTTTGGCACTTCCTTGAAGCATGACATGTAATCCAAGGGTTTATTCCTTGGAGTTTGGCAGCATAAGGTTTGGTTAGCAATACTTGATAGAGGCCTTTCCAGTGAGGTTTAAGAGAGTTCTTCTGGAGGTAACTTTTCCAATAGACAAAATCTTCAGGTTGAAAAGAGAAATGCTGAAAGTCTATATCTCCTGAGGGCACACTGTGAAAAGATGGCTCTACCAAAACACGGTTATTTTTAATAGAAGCAATTAGGCCTTTGAAATATTGGAGTATCTCTCCTTTTTTCAGTTGTGGGTCAGAAGAAGCAGGAGCCAAGTGCATTGTGAATTCTGTGACTATCTCAAAGGGTGAGAGTTTATGAGTTCTAAAAGGAGTGAACCTGAGATTTAGAAGGATGAACTGCAATGCTTTTGGCCAAGGTATCTGGAGGGCCTCTACAAGTTTTGCCAGTTGGGTCACTTTTTTTTTTAAATTTTTATTGGACTATAGTTGATTTACAATGTTGTGTTAGCTTCTGCTGTACAGCAGAGTGAATCAGTTATACATAAACATATACCCAGTCTCTTTTAGATTCTTTTCCCATATAGGTCATTACAGAGTATTGAATAGAGTTCCCTGTGCTATACAGTAGGTTCTTATTTGTTATCTGTTTTATATATAGTAGTGTATATATGTCAATCCCAATCTCCCAGTTTATCCCTCCCCCCTTTCCCCCTGGTAACCAAAAGATTGTTTTCTACATCTGTGGCTCTATTTCTGTTTTGCAAATAGGTTCATTTGTACCATTTTTTTAGATTCCACATATAAGCGATATCATATATTTGTCTTTCTCTGTCTGACTTACTTCGCTCAATATGACAGTCTCTAGGTCCACCCATGTTGCTGCAAATGGCGTTATTTCATTCTTTTTTAATGGCTGAGTAATATTCCATTGTATATATGTACCACATCTTCTTTATCCATTCCTCTGTCAATGGGCATTTAGGTTGCTTCCATGTCCTGAGTATGAGTCTTAATAATACCATTAGTGCATTTGACTAAACTAGAGGATTAAAGATGGTAAGCACAGTGAAAGTGTTGTAGAATCAGCCAAATAACACAGACCTCTTGAAGCACCTGGCCAGTAAAATAGGTTCCTCGATCACTATGAAGATCAAGTGGAGTTCCCCAGGTAGGGATAATCTTTTCCTAAAGGACTTTAGCCACAGAAGAGGCAATAGCCTCTCTTCCAGGGAAGTCATCAGTACAGTGTTAAAACATGCATACCGTGACTAAAACATATTTATATCCGATAGAGGAGAAAGTTGTATGAAATCCATTTGCTAGACCTCAAATTGTCCATTAGGCAGTTTAAAATGCCTAGAAGCGGTACAATCAGGCTTCCCTGGATTGTACTTTGCACAAATAGGACAAGTGAGGTGACTCTTTGTGGTCTTGTTAATGTTTCTCACCAATGTTGATAAATGAATACTATCATTTCGTCTGTAGACCAATGGCTTAATGCATGTGTAGTGGTGAGGAATGGGAACTTTAGAATCTCTGATATGACTGGGTTGTTATTTGGTCCAAACCAGAGCTTTCTCTTTTTATCAAGCCAACAACTGTTGAACTTCCAATCTTTTTTTTTTTTTCCTGTTCTGACATCAATTGTTGGGCTTCTTTAGCCAGTTTTTCTAAATTATCATTTGAGGAAATATCCCTTTGGACCGTGCAGAGGTTTGGCTGTTGTTGGTCCCTTCAAGAGTGGCATTCCTTGAAGAAATATCAACATGGTGATTTCCTTTAGCTTCCAGAAGGTCAAATTTAGAATGCCCTGGAATCTTAATAATAGCTACAGAGGCAGATAAAAGTATTTCTTTCAATAATTCCGGAACATAGGAGCCATTTTAAATTTTATTTCCACTGGAAGTAAGGAAGCCACATTGCTTCCACACTATTCCAAAATCATGAGCTATGCCAAAAGCATATCTAATATCAGTAAAAATGTTTGCAGTTTTGACCTTGGCCAAAGTACAAACCCTTGTCAGAGTGTATAATTCAGCCTGTTGGGCTGAGTAGCTAAAGGTAAATATGTTGCCTCAACAACATCAGAAGGTCTTGTAATTGCATGCCCAGTGCAATATTTGCTATTGCCCCCTTTTAATTAAGAGCCATCAGTGAATAATGAGACATCAGCCTTACCCAGTGGAATTTCCTGTAGATCATCCCATAGTCGGGAGATGATTGTCAGTGTTAAGCAGTCATGAGGTGCTTTGTCAGTGATGGAGGGGAGAAGAGTAGCAGGGTTAAGGTTATTACAACGTAAGAGTTATGTGAGGGGCAGTTAACAAAAGGACTTCACAGGAGGTGAAGCAGCTGGCTGAGAAATGTTGAATGCGATGAGAAAACAAGTGAACTTCTAATGCAAGAGGTAAAAAATGGTTAAAGGGGATCCCACAACTTTCTCAGTGACCCTTCACCAAGAGGGCACTGGCCATAATGGCTCTAAGATAAGGGGGGAATTCCATGCCACAGGGTCCAGTTGCTGGCTATTATATCCTATGGGTCAGTGGTGGTCCCTGCTTTTTGGGGTGAGCATTTCCTTCCTTTCATATACAGAAAGTAAAAAGGGAATCTGATAATTGGGTTGCCCAAGGGTAGGTGGGTTCATCAAACTTGAAGGCTATGTTGTCTGGTTCTCCCCACAAAATTGAGTTGGGGTTGTTATTGTTGAGTAAAACATATAGAGGTTTGTCCATAGAGAGAAATTTGGAATCCAATTTTGACAATAACCAACTAGCCTGAAAAAACTTCGCAGTTGGTGCTTAGTTTGGGGTTTGGGGAAACTTAGGACACCATGAAGTCTATCTGGATCTAGGAAAACTCTTGTTCTGATATCATATGCCCCAAATATCAAACCTGGGTTAGGGCAAACTGCAATTTTTCTTTGGTGATCTTATGTCCCTTTAATGCTAAAAGCTTTAGAAGTAGATGCTGTTTTCCTGTGAGGAGGCTTGATTGAGAAGGAAAGCAAAAAGCAAATTATCCACAAATTGCAACAATGTAGAAACCCTAGGGAACTTTTTATCATCTAGATCAACCTTTAGGATTTGTGAAAAATAAGGACTTTCTGTATAACCCTGAGGCATTACTGTCCAGGTGAATTGTTTCCCAAGGGAAGGCAAAGCGGTATTGGCTAGCTTCATCAACTGGAGTACTGAATAATACACTGCATAAATTAATTACAGTAAACAATTTACTTCCAGTGGGAATGCATGTTAGTAAAGTGTGAAGGTTAGGAACAACAGGGTGTCAAGGGATAACAGTGTTGTTTATTGCTTGGAAATCCTGGGCAAACCTCCAACATTAGCCATTAGGTTTCCTCACTGCTAAAATGGGAGTGATACAGGGGCTGGTGCAAGGAGTAATGAGGCCTTGAACCTGTAATCTTCTATTATGTGCTTTATGTCTCGAAGGGCTTCTTTACTTATAGTGTACTGATTAATTCTCAGAAGAGGTTTTTGAGAGGTCTATTAGAATCTTGATGGGAGGTACACTGTGAATTTTGCCAACATCAGTTGGAGATTTTGCCTGTAAGGAAGGTGGTAGCTGATTCAATAGGGACAAATGATCTGTATTTCCAGAATCTGCTCTAGTACCATTGGTGATAGAACAAATAAAAGATGTCAAAGGGTCATTTAATTCACTTGGTAGGTTACTTTGATATTGTCAATTTCTAGACTTATACCCTCATGCTGGACTTTGGAGAAAGTCCAGCATGATACTTCTCTAAGGGGTCTCAGCCTAATAAATGGATGGGACAGAGGAACTGAGGAGAAAAGGGTGTGTATCTCTCAAAGAGCCTAAATAAAAGGGAGTAGGTTTAGAGATGGAAACGTCTTGAGGTACATTAGAGATCCCCACTATTTGAACTGTTTTAGTATGCCAAGGCAGGGGCTATTTTATAGTAGTGAGGTTGAGCATGAAGAATGTGGGAAAAGATTTATCCCCAATATTGAGGAATGTTTCTCCAAGCCAATTAAGAGGGAAGATTGAGAAGAATCCCTGTAGGTCTTAGGAGCCCTGTCATTGAGAATTGGGAGGACATTGGAAAGACTGATTGGAGGGCAGAAGTTGCCTAAAGTGCTGAAATTTGTGATAATCTCTTTTCCAATATTTTGGCTCTTTGCAATAATAGCAGAAACTAGGAGGATTTTGGTTTCATTTAGAAAACTTTATTTTCTGGAGTTGAAGATTAAGAATGTTGGCGGTCTTCCTTTGAGGTGACTCATTTGGAGTGTGAGAGCTGGTTTGCAGATTGACTAAATCTGGAGTGGACATAGTTTCCCATTCCATGCTGGTCCTTTTTACTAGACGGAAAATGTCCTGGTTCAGCTCATTAATAAACATAGATTAAAAGCTACTCAGGTGGAATCAACATCTTAAGCAAGACCAGAATTTTCTTTAAAAATAATCTGAAGTTGATTGTTATAATCATGAACAGGTTTGTCAGATATTTGTGTGCAAATCTGAAATTTCTTCCAATCAATAGGCTTTGGAAAATCCCTAGGAATTGTTCATTGAAGTTGGCTATGTTTGCCTGAGCCTGATCATATAATAAGGTAGTGGGCTGGTCTCCTGGTTGTAATTCTAGAGACCTCTCAGGACTTTCCCAATTAGTGGTTTTCATTCAATGCTGGGCCTACCCTTTGGTGACAAGCATATGAACTAGCGGATATACATCAGAGAAACCAGGCTGATGAGTTTGAATGACTATATTAAATTCCTCACCAAATCTATGAGGATCGCCAGGTGCTGTGGGAAAATCTTTGACTATGGGTCACAGTTCAGCTTTAATACAGGGAGTATAAGAAATTAAGGGTTTAGTCTCTGGATTCTCAGAAGGCTTAATTTTAAAGAGACAGGTTCTGACAATTCAGAGGAAAATGGAGTGGGGAGAGTTTTGGAGAAAAGGGGGAGTTTGGCAATAAAATTTTTGTGGAGGAACTGAGGGTCTAGTGGCGACGTGGGCTACACAGACGAGAAATCGGAAGATGGTGCCGAGGGCAGAATCAGGCTATGAGGAGCCAAGGGAGAGACAAGAGGGCATTGGAGGTAGAGCCTGAGGCTTCAGGAGCTGGTTTATCTTTCTTCAATCATTTGTTTGCCTTAGTTAATCTTAAAATCTTACTGTGCAGAGAGGCAATTTTAAACTGCTGGTAACTTTGGGAAGCTTCAAAATACCAATCAAAAGAAGCATTGCACTCAGTTTTGGAAATTTTTGAACTATTATAGTCCAATTCGGTTTTAGGGAAATTAGTTTGGGAATTTCAAGTTCCCCATAATGGCCAGTGATATTCTAAATAGCCTTTGGTCAGGTTGGTCCATTTTGTTAGAAATGAGCATGAGAAAGAACCTTGATTTTTAAACATAAAATCAAATCCACCAGAGACGCTATGGGGGGCAGCCTAAAAATATTTCCATAATGGGGATCCCACTTTTTAGAGGTTTTTCCCCTAGAGTAAAGAACAATTTTCAAACAGTTTAAACAGCTTACAGCACAAGTACCTCAATTCAAACAGCTTGCAAGCCAATCCCACCCAGTCTTAAGAGGATAGCTTGGTCCTAGAAGAGCCAGGCCAAAGCCTTTTTTTTTTTTTTTTTTTTTTAAATGTTAAAAATATTTTTTTTTTCCACACACACACACTGTATTTTATTTTTACAAGAGATAAATAGACTGACACCGAGCATTGTACATGGATGACCACAACAAAAGCAACAATGATTGCAATTACCAAACATGAAACACACTTATACTATGTCATAATATTGACATTCAGTCCAGTAATCCTCCACTGTAACAGCTCCTTTACTTTGCAGTGAAAATTGATTTGTATATTCTTTTCCTCTGAGTCCTTGTGGGATTTTTTTTTTTTAATTCAGACAGAAAGTCACAAAAATTATACTCATCCTCATCAGTTCACTCAGTCCCATGTAATTAACTTCTTTTTTTTTTCATCTTGATCTTTTGTTAGCACTTTTATGAGTTCATCAGTTTTTCATTAGAGTTCTGAAAATGCTTATTCATTCAGTTCAGCAGTACAGTCAGTTACCAGAAACCTGTACTTGTCAGAGTCTTTTCCATGAATTTCTTGAAGATGAAACCTTTTTATAGGAACATATTTGCAAAATCATCAGAGTACACCCAGAACTGTCTGTAAATGACAAAAGACTTAAAAATGACCATGGTTAAAGATTTGATGAAAGTTCATAATAATGCAGTTGACAAGAAAACTAGTTATTTCTGAGATATACATTTTAAAGTAATAACTAGGATTATTACTTATAACATTATACCAGAACATATAAGATTTTTAGACGTTTCCTGTAATGTCTGAAACATTTATATTAACATATTTCCATACATATTTCCATACAAATACAAATATAAGATTTTTAGAAATTTCATGTAATGTCTGAAACATTTATATTAACATATTTCCATACATATTTCCATACAAATACAAATATAAGATTTTTAGAAATTTCATGTAATGTCTGAAACATTTATATTAACATAGTTCCATACATATTTCCATACAAATACAAATATAAGATTTTTAGAAATTTCATGTAATGTCTGAAACATTTATATTAACATATTTCCATACAAATAACCCAATGAAAGTTTAGTATTAGTTGTTTTGTTTGTTTTTTTATACTGCAGGTTCTTATTAGGCATCAGTTTTATACACATCAGTGTATACATGTCAATCCCAATCGCCCAATTCAGCACACCACCATCCCCACCTCATCGCAGTTTTCCCCCCTTGGTGTCCATATGTCCATTCTCTACATCTGTGTCTCAACTTCTGCCCTGCAATCTGGCTCATCTGTACCATTTTTCTAGGTTCCACATACATGCATTAATATACGATATTTGTTTTTCTCTTTCTGACTTACTTCACTCTGTATGACAGTCTCTAGATCCATCCACGTCTCAACAAATGGCTCAATTTCGTTCCTTTTTATGGCTGAGTAATATTCCATTGTATATATGTACCACAACTTCTTTATCCATTCGTCTGTTGATGGGCATTTAGGTTGCTTCCATGACCTGGCTATTGTAAATAGTGCTGCAATGAACATTCGGGTGCACGTGTCTTTTTGAATTACGGTTTTCTCTGGGTATATGCCCAGTAGTGGGATTGCTGGGTCATATGGTAATTCTATTTTTCGTTTTTTAAGGAACCTCCATATTGTTCTCCATAGTGGCTGTATCAATTTACATTCCCACCAACAGTGCAAGAGGGTTCCCTTTTCTCCACACCCTCTCCAGCATTTGTTGTTTGTAGATTTTCTGATGATGCCCATTCTAACAGGAGTGAGGTGATACCTCATTGTAGTTTTGATTTGCATTTCTCTAATAATTAGTGATGTTGAGCATCTTTTCATGTGCTTCGTGGCCGTCTGCATGTCTTCTTTGGAGAAATGTCTATTTAGGTCTTCTGCCCATTTTTGGATTGGGGTGTTTGTTTCTTTGATATTGAGCTGAATGAGCTGTTTATATATTTTGGAGATTAATCCTTTGTCCGTTGATTCATTTGCAAATATTTTCTCCCATTCTGAGGGTTGTCTTGTCGTCTTGTTTATGGTTTCCTTTGCTGTGAAAAAGCTTTGAAGTTTCATTAGGTCCCACTTGTTTATTTCTGTTTTTATTTCCATTACTCTAGGAGGTGGATCGAAAAAGATCTTGCTGTGATTTATCTCAAAGAGTGTTCTTCCTATGTTTTCCTCTAAGAGTTTTATAGTGTCCAGTCTTACATTTAGGTCTCTAATCCATTTTGAGTTTATTTTTGTGTATGGTGTTAGGGAGTATTCTAATTTCATTCTTTTACATGTAGCTGTCCAGTTTTCCCAGCACCACTTATTGAAGAGACTGTCTTTTCTCCATTGTATATCTTTGCCTCCTTTGTCATAGATTAGTTGACCATAGGTGCGTGGGTTAATCTCTGGGCTTTCTATCTTGTTCCATTGATCTATGTTTCTGTTTTTGTGCCAGTACCATATTGTCTTGATTACTGTAGCTTTGTAGTATAGTCTGAAGTCAGGGAGTCTGATTCCTCCAGCTCCATTTTTTTGCCTCAAGACTGCTTTGGCTATTCGGGGTCTTTTGTGTCTCCATACAAATTTTAAGATGATTTGTTCTAGCTCCGTAAAAAATGCCATTGGTAATTTGATAGGGATTGCATTGAATCTGTAGATTGCTTTGGGTAGTATACTCATTTTCACAATGTTGATTCTTCCAATCCAAGAACATGGTATATCTCTCCATCTGTTGGTATCATCTTTAATTTCTTTCATCAGTGTCTTATAGTTTTCTGCATACATGTCTTTTGTCTCCCTAGGTAGGTTTATTCCTAGGTATTTTATTCTTTTTGTTGCAATGGTAAATGGGAGTGTTTCCATAATTTCTCTTTCAGATTTTTCATCATTAGTGTATAGGAATGCAAGAGATTTCTGTGCATTAATTTTGTAACCTGCAACTTTACCATATTCATTAATTAGCTCTAGCAGTTTTCTGGTGGCAGTTTTAGGATTCTCTATGTATAGTATCATGTCATCCGCAAACAGTGACAGTTTTACTTCTTCTTTTCCAATTTGTATTCCTTTTATTTCTTCTTCTTCTCTGATTGCCGTGGCTAGGACTTCCAGAACTATGTTGAATAATAGTGGTGAGAGTGGACATCCTTGTCTCGTTCCTGATCTTAGAGGAAATGCTTTCAGTTTTTCACCATTGAGAATGATGTTTGCTGTGGGTTTGTCATATATGGCCTTTATTATGTTGAGGTAGGTTCCCTCTATGCCCACTTTCTGGAGAGTTTTTATCAGAAATGGGTGTTGAATTTTGTCAAAAGCTTTTTCTGCATCTATTGAGATGATCATATGGTTTTTCTTCTTCAATTTGTTAATATGGTGTATCACATTGATTGATTTGCGTATATTGAAGAATCCTTGCATCCCTGGGATAAATCCCACTTGATCGTGGTGTATGATCCTTTTAGTGTGTTGTTGGATTCTGTTTGCTAGTATTTTGTTGAGGATTTTTGCATCTATATTCATCAGTGATATTGGTCTGTAATTTTCTTTTTTTGTAGTGTCTTTGTCTGGTTTTGGTATCAGGGTGATGGTGGCCTCATAGAATGAGTTTGGGAGAGTTCCTTCCTCTGCAATTTTTTGGAAGAGTTTGAGAAGGATGGGTGTTAGCTCTTCTCTAAATATTTGATAGAATTCACCTGTGAAGCCATCTGGTCCTGGACTTTTGTTTGTTGGAAGATTTTTAATCACAGTTTCAATTTCATTACTTGTGATTGGTCTGTTCATATTTTCTGTTTCTTCCTGATTCAGTCTTGGAAGGTTATACCTTTCTAAGAATTTGTCCATTTCTTCCAGGTTGTCCATTTTATTGGCATAAAGTTGCTTGTAGTAGTCTCTTAGGATGTTTTGTATTTCTGCGGTGTCTGTTGTAACTTCTCCTTTTTCATTTCTGATTTTATTGATTTGAGTCCTGTCCCTCTTTTTCTTGATGAGTCTGGCTAATGGCTTATCAATTTTGTTTATCTTCTCAAAGAACCAACTTTTAGTTTTATTGATCTTTGCTATTGTTTTCTTTGTTTCTATTTCATTTATTTCTGCTCTGATCTTTATGATTTCTTTCCTTCTGCTAACTTTGGGTTTTGTTTGTTCTTCTTTCTCTAGTTTCTTTAGGTGTAAGGTTAGATTGTTTACTTGAGATTTTTCTTGTTTCTTTAGGTAGGCTTGTATAGCTATAAACTTCCCTCTTAGAACCGCTTTTGCTGCATCCCATAGGTTTTGGGTCGTCGTGTTTTCATTGTCATTTGTCTCGAGGTATTTTTTTACTTCCTGTTTGATTTCTTCAGTGATCTCTTGGTTATTTAGTAACGTATTGTTTAGCCTCCATGTGTTTGTCTTTTTTACGTTTTTTTCCCTGTAATTCATTTCTAATCTCATAGCGTTGTGGTCAGAAAAGATGCTTGATATGATTTCAATTTTCTTAAATTTACTGAGGCTTGATTTGTGACCCAAGATGTGATCTATCCTGGAGAATGTTCTGTGTGCACTTGAGAAGAACGTGTAATCTGCCGTTTTTGGATGGAATGTCCTATATATATCAATTAAATCTATCTGGTCTATTGTGTCATTTAAAGCTTCTGCTTCCTTATTTATTTTCATTTTGGATGATCTGTCCATTGGTGTAAGTGAGGTGTTAAAGTCCCCCACTATTATTGTGTTACTGTCGATTTCCTCTTTTATAGCTGTTAGCAGTTGCCTTATGTATTGAGGTGCTCCTATGTTGGGTGCATATCTATTTATAATTGTTATATCTTCTTCTTGGATTGATCCCTGGATCATTATGTAGTGTCCTTCCTTGTCTCTTGTAACATTCTTTATTTTAAAGTCTATTTTATCTGATATGAGTATAGCTACTCCAGCTTTCTTTTGATTTCCATTTGCATGGAATATCTTTTTCCATCCCCTCACTTTCAGTCTGTATGTGTCCCTAGGTCTGAAGTGGGTCTCTTGTAGACAGCATATATATGGGTCTTGTTTTTGTATCCATTCAGCCAGTCTATGTCTTTTGGTTGGGGCATTTAATCCATTCACGTTTAAGGTAATTATCGATATGTATGTTCCTATGACCATTTTCTTAATTGTTTTGGGTTTGTTTTTGTAGGTCCTTTTCTTCTCTTGTGTTTCCCACTTAGAGAAGTTCCTTTAGCATTTGTTGTAGAGCTGGTTTGGTGGTGCTGAATTCTCTTAGCTTTTGCTTGTCTGTAAAGCTTTTGATTTCTCCATCAAATCTAAATGAGAGGGGCTTCCCTGGTGGCGCAGTGGTTGAGAATCTGCCTGCTAATGCAGGGGATGCGGGTTCGAGCCCTGGTCTGGGAAGATCCCACATGCCGCGGAGCAACTAGGCCCGTGAGCCACAACTACTGAGCCTGCGCATCTGGAGCCTGTGCTCCGCAACAAGAGAGGCCGCGACAGTGAGAGGCCCGCGCACCGCGATGAAGAGTGGCCCCCGCTTGCCGCAACTAGAGAAAGCCCTAGCACAGAAACGAAGACCCAACACAGCCATAAATAAATAAATAAATAAATAAAATTAAAAAAAAAAAAAAAAATCTAAATGAGATCCTTGCTGGGTAAAGTAATCTTGGTTGTAGGTTCTTCCCTTTCATCACTTTCATGCCACTCCCTTCTGGCTTGCAGAGTTTCTGCTGAGAAATCAGCTGTTAACCTTATGGGGGTTCCCTTGTATGTTATTTGTCGTTTTTCCCTTGCTGCTTTCAGTAATTTTTCTTTGTCTTTAATTTTTGCCACTTTGATTACTATGTGTCTCGGCGTGTTTCTCCTTGGGTTTATTCTGTATGGGACTCTCTGCGCTTCCTGGACTTGGGTGGCTATTTCCTTTCCCATGTTAGGGAAGTTTTCGACTATAATCTCTTCAAATATTTTCTCTGGTCCTTTCTCTCTCTCTTCTCCTTCTGGGACCCCTATAATGCGAATGTTGTTGCGTTTAATGTTGTCCCAGAGGTCTCTTAGGCTGTCTTCATTTCTTTTCATTCTTTTTTCTTTAGTCGGTTCCGCAGCAGTGAATTCCACCATTCTGTCTTCCAGGTCACTTATCCGTTCTTCCGCCTCAGTTATTCTGCTATTGATTCCTTCTAGTGTAGTTTTCATTTCAGTTATTGTATTGGTCATCTCTGTTTGTTTGTTCTTTAATTCTTCTAGGTCTTTGTTAATCATTTCTTGCATCTTCTCAATCTTTGCCTCCATTCTTATTCCGAGGTCCTGGATCATCTTCACTATCATTATTCTGAATTCTTTTTCTGGAAGGTTGCCTATCTCCACTTCATTTAGTTGTTTTTCTGGGGTTTTTTCTTGTTCCTTCATCTGGTACATAGCCCTCTGCCTTTTCATCTTCTCTGTCTTTCTGTAACTGTGGTTTTTGGTCCACAGGCTGCAGGATTGTAGTTTTTCTGGCTTCTGTTGTCTGCCCTCTGGTGGTTGAGGCTAAGAGGCTTGATGGGAGGCTCTGGTGGTGGGTAGAGCTGACTGTTGCTGTGGCGGTCAGAGCTCAGTAAAACCTTAATCCACTTGACTGTTGATGGGTGGGGCTGGGTTCCTTCCCTGTTGCTGTGTCGGTCAGAGCTCAGTAAAACCTTAATCCACTTGACTGTTGATGGGTGGGGCTGGGTTCCCTCCCTGTTGGTTGTTTTGCCTGAGGCAACCCAACACTGGAGCCTACCCGTGCTCTTTGGTGGGATTAATGGCAGACTCTGGGAGGGCTCACGCCAAGGAGAACTTCCCAGGACCTCTGCTGCCAGTGTCCTTATCCCCACGGTGAAACAGAGCCACCACTTGTCTCTGCAGGAGACCCCCCAACACCAGCAGGTACGTCTGGTTCAGTCTCCCCCAGGGTCACTGCTCCTTCCCCTGGGTCCCGATGCACACATTACTTTGTGTGTGCCCTCCAAGAGTGGGGTCTCTGTTTCCCCCAGTCCTGTCACAGTCCTGCAATCAATTCCCACTAGACTTCAAAGTCTGATTCTCTAGGAATTCCTCCTCCCGTTGCCGGACCCCCAGGTTGGGAAGCCTGACGTGGGGCTCAGAACCTTCACTCCAGTGGGTGGACTTCTGTGGTATAAGTGTTCGCCAGTCTGTGAGTCACCCACCCAGCAGTTATGGGATTTGATTTTACTCTGATTGCGCCCCTCCTACCGTCTCACTGTGGCTTCTCCTCTGTCCTTGGACGTGGGGTATCCTCCTTGGTGAAGTCCAGGGTCTTCCTGTCAATGATTGTCCAGCAGCCAGTTGTGATTCTGGTGCTCTCACAAGAGGGAGTGAGAGCACGTCCTTCTACTCCGCCATCTTGGTTAATCCGTTAAAAATATCCAAAGCCTTTTTTTAGCCAGTCTCCAGAAGACAGCCCTTCCAAAGACATCAGCTGAAGGCTGAAAAACCCAGCACCATTTCAAAGAAACAACCCCTCTTCCTAAGGAATGGGTCAAGGTTAGTCAGCTTCATTAAAGCTGTCTGATCTCAAAATCAGACCAAAGTGCCAACGAATACTGTCATACAGAATAAGGCCTTAACCAAAAGATAAAGCCTTTAAATAGATCCTGAATAAAGCCTGGAGACTTTTTGTTTTCAAACACAAAAAGGGCATGATCTCAGATCCAGAAGAAGACATACCTTCAAACTCCAGGGTTAGTGACAGAAGCAGAGAACAACAATAGGCTCCATTGTGGGTACCTCACCTGTTTTGCTCAAGAGCCCCGGGGCTTCTCTAGTCCTTGTACAGGCCACCGAGATGTTGATATAAAACAAATAGACTGCCAGATATTTCTCCAGAAAAAAAAAGGGCTTAATTCTGGATCAGCAGAGAATTTGGGGTCTGCAAATATACCAAGCCATGTACAAGTTCCTGCAAGGGGAGGAGAACACCTTTATGAAGGGACAAGGAAGTTGGGAGGGCTGCAGTCCACAAAGAGCCTGTGGCTTTTCATTAGCCGAGTTCTTGCCACAAATGAAGAAGAGTCTGTCTTCTTCCCGTTGGGCTCTGCTGTCATCACAATGCATGGGAGCTCCCCTTTCTGGTCTCCCAACTCTAACTGAGGTTTTTGTTTATTAATTTTTTACAACTGAGACCCCCACTCCTGTAATAAAAGACAGATTAGCAGGAGAAAAACAAACAGTAGTTTATTAACATGTATACCATCTGTACTCCCAGAAATGGCCCAAACCACCACCTTAAATAGCATCTCCAGCTAAAGACAAAAGAAGATGTTGGTGGGGGGTAGCCAGTTATGGGAGGTTATCAAGAAAAGCACAGTAAACAAGGCTATGGGTTGTTATGTAGATATGTCTTTGCCTTCTCCATTGATAAGTTTCTAAAGATTTAGTCATTCTCCTCTTCTTGGTACAGAGAGGGAGATACCCACACAAATGGAGTTTTCCATTATAAATATAAATTTCTCTTACAAACGGGTAACTTTTAATTGATTTTCAGAGCTTCTTGTGGATCTGCACTTCTGTAAAAATAACCAACCCAAAATAATCTTATATCAAAGAGGCATTTTGGGGGGTGCAAATTCTGCTCCCCTTCAATCTTAAACATGATTAAAAAAAAGTTTAATCTTATTTATATTAAGAGAAATGCAAATAAAAACTACACTGAGATGCAATTTTTCAGGTTGGCAAAAATAAAACTTTTGGAAGTACACTAATGTATTAGTGAGAGTGTGAAGAAACAGAAATTCTCCAAAGATCATTGAAAGCACATAAATTGTTAAACATTTATAGAAAATAATAATATCTATTAAGATGATAAGTATAAATACCATTTGACCTAATAATTTTGTTTCTAAAGAATTTATCCTAAAATACTTAATAAGATCAGGAAGCTCATGAAAAAGCAGATTATAAAAAAGTATTATATCATGATTCCATTTTAAAAATATTTCTGCTCATAAAAATAAAAGAACATACCTTAAAATGTTAAAAAAATAAGAATTTATTCTACAGATATTTTCAGCCATGTAAGAAATTATATATGTACAAAATTTTATATTGCAGCATTGATTATAATAATAAAAGAATAGAAGCAATATAAATATTTATTAATAGAAGATTACTTAAATAAATTATTGTACATATATCCATACAATGAATATCAATGTAGCCATTAAAAAGGCTGAGGAAGTTCTTCATAAACAGATCTGCAAAACTCTCTAAGATATATTGTTGGGTGGAAAAAAAATCAAGGCACAGGACAGTATGTATAGTATGCTGCCTTTGTATACAAGTATATTAGGGGAAGAATACATATATGTTTATTCATAGAATACCACTGGGAGCAAATACAAGATATTATAACATTGGTTGTGTTTAAGGGAGATGATATGTGTGGCTGACAAAAGAGATTTGACTTTTAGATCATATGAATGTATTATATTTAAAAGTAAGTAAATAAGATTTAGCTGCAGTAAAAGTTTACACAAGATTATCTGAAGTATAATTTCAATTTTTACCAAACAAAATGAATAATATAAATTATCTAACTTGGTAAGCTGAGAAGCCTAAATTGATGCCAGTAACAAAGAACATTCCCAATGTCCATATATTGGTTTTCAGATTCCATTCCCCAATAAAATGGAAATAGTTTTGCTTGGAAAAATAACCAATTCTAGGACTGGCCCAGGGAAAATAAAAGATGGGTGTAGGTCATCTTGTAGTACAAGAAGGGCTCAAAAAAAAAAAAAAAAAAAAAGAATAGAGACATATCACAGGAATACAGGATCCAACCTGGAAGAGCACCTAATGACCAAAATGGAATAATTAGCAATGAAATAAACAATATAATGTTGGATTATAGCACAAAATATAAAATAAATATCTATGAATCGATGATGGCATAAACAAATGATTGAATAAATAAATGGAGAAGAGATGAATCTTCCTTACAAAAGAATTCCAAAATAATATATGTGGGAGTTCCCTGGTGGCACAGTGGTTAAGAATCCGCCTGCCAATGCAGGGGACACGGGTTCCATCCCTGGTCCCGGAAGATCCCACATGCTGCAGAGCAACTAAGCCCGTGTGCCACAACTACTGAGCCTGTGCTCTAGAACCTGTGACCACAACTACTGAGCCCATGCGCCACAACTACTGAAGCCTGCACACTTAGAACCCATGCTCCACAACAAGAGAAGTCACTGCAATGAGAAGCCCACTCACACCGCAAAGAAGAGTGGCCCCCACTTTCCGCAACTAGAGAAAGCCGGTGTGCAGCAACGAAGACCAAATGCAGCCAAAAATAATAATAAAATAATAATAATATATGTATCAATAGATATTCCCTCGTCCAAGAGTGGAACTTAAATCTCACCCTTCCCCCCAAGGGTGGGCTAGACTTCCAAAAGGTGGCTCTCTTCCAAAAGAACAGAATAGAGAAAGAAGAAATAACAACTTTTCAGTGGAGAAACCTGACAAACACAAATACTTGATGATTTAACCAAGTCATCAAGGTTGACATCATCAGTGAAGTCACGCAGATATGTACCCCCTGATATCATATATAGAAGAACACTACATCTCTGGGGTTTTTTTCCCAAATTCTTAACTCAAGTCTAATCATCCATTCATAGATAGATAGGCATTCATATATAGATGAATTAATGCATGAGAAAGCGAGAAAATGGCCAAAATGCACTTTTAAGAAGCAGGTCACATCCATAACTATTTCTATAGGTAACATATAGGTAAAGCAAATAACATAATATACTTTAAAAATAGATAAATAAAAAGTCCAAACCAGAGAGCCAACATTATAAAGGAATTTATATTTTAAAGAATTTAATTTTCTTTAAAGAGAATTAGTGAAATACTGAAAATTCTACATTAGGTTTATGTATACAAAGCAAATCTCCAGTGCTGTCAATCTGCTATTAGAGATAAACCTAATGAAATTTTCGTTTGAGAATTAGCTATATTATGCGTGAAGTATAATACTTTCCTAAACTGTTAATATTCCATCTATGAAAAAGTGTATTAAAATATCTCAATCTACTGATATCTTTCATATAACCTTTTCCTTGCATTATTTTTTTTATGTCTTTAAAAGCATAATTACAGCCAGCTTAATACAACCAAACTATATATATGAAACTTTGGTAATATGTTTGTTTACATCAATAACTTGGTCTTATTAGTGGCTATAACTGTAATGCAGCTATAAACACTTGAATGAATGGAATTTGTACTTCTGATAGATTAGTCACATGCACATACGCAGTCACTACACTTCCATTTTTATGCATAAATGGTTCGTTAAAAGGTAAATTTTTTTCTCCTTCTTTCTCTCAGGATTTCTACTCTAAAATTCAGTCATGGTTGATAAGATGGTAACTAAGACAAATTGGTTTTTTTTCTCTTCTGAAAATAAACTTTCAAGCTGCCTCAGACAGAGTGGTGAGTTAATGGATGCAAGAAACTGAGAAAGAAGGAGAAAAAAAACCCAAAATGATCTGTGATAACTGACAACTGATAGCTGGCCTGGCAGCCAACAGCCAGGCTGTAGTGTTCCTTCCTGAACACGGACAATTTCACAGACTATAAACAGCAGATGAGGTTATTTTGTGATCCTGATGGAACAAGACGAAAACAAGGGCCCCGTGCAACCACATTCTCGTCTCAGAACTAACGTAGGTGACTAACACTTCTTTACCAACGACAGCACTGCTTTATTTCTCCCACCTCCGAAATTTAAATTATTAATATATTCGGTGACCAAATAGCCTCCTTTTTGAAAATCTAGTCAAAAACAGACCCTTAAATCACCCAGTGTAAACTCAAACTCTATACGATGCTATCCTAGTTCCATCTAAGTAGGATTATTATTCCTGTAGGATGCAGTTTTCCTTGCTGCAGCAAGTTAGGAAACCTAAACTTTTTTGACTACAAGTGTGCTCTTGGTGGCCTTTGGGCACCAGGCTTTAATAAAACAAACATAAAAACTATGGGAAAATTATTGGTAGACAGAAGGTCTTGTTGCTGTTGTTTGGTGGGATGGGGTGGGTTGGGAGGTAATGTGTGTGTGTTGGCCATGGTGGGAAGAAAAGCAGAAGAAAGTTATGTGCAATGGGTGAAGGACAGTGAGAGACCGAGAGGCTTTGCTTTTGCTAGTTTTGCTCTATTTTTCTTACTCGTGTTAGTATTGTCCTGATCTTCACATGGCCCTTATTTCCAATATTGCCCCTTCCTTCCACCTTCACTGGGAATCAAAAAAAAAAAAAAAAAAAAAAAAAAGAATAGCATCAGCACTGTTGGCTGTTGTTTAGGTCCTTTAATAACACTCCTTTCTTCACCATCTAATTTCAAACCAATTGAGAAATAGACACAAAAGTAAGACATTTGGATATCAAAATAAGAGTTTTATTACTGGTAAAGGCTAGATTAGAGGTCGTGACTAAAGGGTATGACCAGATTGACTTAACTAATGCTCTCTGCTCACTCTCCCAGACTAGACCTTGGGACACCTTAACTGAGGAAAAGTTTGGTTTTCAGGGCAGACATAACTACTGAGGATTTCTTCCTTGTACTGGTACAAAATTTTAAAATGAAGAAGAGAGACCAGTTTCCCAGTGCTTACAAATAGTCTCCACTCAGTTGGGAAATATGGACCATTGGTGTCGCCCAATAACCTAATAGCTTATTCCAGAAGAGTTTCTTCAGTAGAGGTCCCAACACATGGAAAATATGTATAATATATTATAGTACATCCCCCTAAATCTCTTCAGTGATTTTTCTTCATCTAATCTATTGAGTTTATTCATGAAACCTGTGATCATACATGACTGGCTATCTTCCTTGGTAGGGATAAGGAAAGCCTTGTTTCCACCTTCATGTAGCCAATTCTCCAGTATCAACCATTGCTCTTTTGTGGATGTTCTTTGTACCTCTTATGGCCAGTATAGATTTTGCCCCCCAGAAGGCACTAAAATGGATGAGAACATAATAATTAACTCCAATGTCATGCTGTATTTGAAGCTGAAAATTCACTCTCTACTCTAATTATGTCCAGCCACACTGTCTTATAAAAGTTATCAGGCTCTTCAGTGATATGAAATGACAATATACTCCAATAATAAAATATAACAACATCAAGACGTCCCAAGGTTGAATATAAACTCCTCTCATTATTAAGTTTCTGGGAACATTTAAATTCAAATATAATGCCTCTGTGGTTAAGTGCACAGATCCTGAACCAGACTGCCTGACTTTAAATCTCAGTTCTTATACTAACTAGGTTTGTGATCCTGGCAAATTTAACTAACCTCCGTTTGCTTCAGTTTTCTCATCTGACAAATGGGAATAATAATAATATTCACTCACAGAATTGTTGTGAGAATTAAATGAATTAATATTTATAAAGCTTTTAAAAATATCTCTGGCAGCTAAGAAGTGCTTTATAAAAATTTATTATTATTTATCATTGTACTTGTAAAGTCCCAAATTTACATTTAAGGAGGAAAAAAACCACTCCTTCCTCCACTCCCCCCACCCCCGACCCCGCCATTTTATTATTCTGCTCAGTGTCAGCTAACATTGTTTTCAATCTTTAGGTGCTTGAGGAGATCCATTTAGTGACCTCATCCTAGACATTTTTATTGGGAAGCCTTTTGCTTCTGGCTTATAGGGCTTTAGTACCTTTGAAGTTAACTCGTTCCAGCCCAAAGTCTCTGCTGTACCTCACTTTTGTCAGCTTTATTGAACTATAATTTACAAACAACAAAACTCACCAATTTTAAGTGCATAATTTGATGAGTCTTGTAGCCACCACCACGACAATGAAATAGTCATTTCCATCACACCAAAAAGTGCCTCCATGCCTCTTTGTAGTCAGTATCTTTTGCCCAACCTCTGGGTCCTGACAGCTGCCAGTCTTCTTTCTATCACTATAGTTTTGCCTATTCTAGAATTTTATTATTAAGTCGTAACTCATTATACAGATGTACCAACCTTTTCCACATCATTAAAAAAAAGGCAAATCATAGGCTTTCTCAGGCAATTGGGATAAAAGGACAAAGATATTCAGAAATCCTGTCTGGCTGTTCTGAGAGCTGAGGAAATCAATATCTTGTCATACCTGTAACCTATAACCCTTTTGTGAAGATAAATACCTTGTCCATAATGTCTACATTTCTGTCTGCATTCAAAGACACCCTGATTCTGTATTGTATGCCTGTCTTCTACTACGTATTCAAAAGCATTCTGCCTTGACACCTCACTGAACCGACTACGGATGCCTCCAAATATCCTTTTTTCTATAGACGCAGCTCCATGTGTCAGGAATTCCCTCCCCTCCATTGTCAGTCTGTCAAACTCTTTCCTGCTTTTCCTTTACAGCTCAGTTGAAATATCACATTCCCTGTCCTATCTTTCCTGATCTCTCTAAGTAGAATTAATTACTTTTTTCTTGGTGTCCTCAAAGCACCTTGTATATAACTCTACTATATCACTCATTTAATAACAATTTATGACCAAATTCAGGTACATCTCTATTATGCAAAAAGATAGTGTTGTTCAAGTTTGTCTCCCCACCTGTAAGTTCAGTGATCAATACCAAAGTAGACAGTCAATAAACGTGTGTTTAATGAAAGAAAGAAAATAAATAAATGAATGAATGAAAGTGCCCTCCTGTTGATATGCATCCACCGTAAATAATACAAGTACATGAATACAACTCATTGCTCTAATTGCCCAGAAATCTACTTCTTTGCACCCCATGGGTTTTTGGTAGGACAGAGAAATCTGGTAATGCTCTGATAAATCTTGCTGAATTTTAAGAAAACAACTGCTATCCACTGAAAAGTACACTTAATTATTCACGGTTCGTAGAGGTTCCTGTGACGTGACTAGCAACGAGCTCCTGGCCGTCAGACAGGAAGGATGCATTCGTAATTAAAATGTGGCCCATGCTGTCTCCTGCTGCCAGATTTCCTTGAGTAGTCACTAGAGATGAAATTCTAATTATGACATTTGAAGAAATAAAACTCTCTAGGGAAAGCAGCTTCCAAAGACAGACTGTGTGTCGACAGCTGTTGTGGAAATTACTTATTTTAACCTTTGCCATAAAAATTGTAAAACTGATCCAGCTCCTTCTCTGTGGCAGACGTTTGGGGAGATGAATTTGTAGGTGCGTTTGGGGGATTAGCCTAAAGCCAAAACAGCATCATTTTGTAACAGAAGTTCCATTAAAGTTTCTTAAATTTCAGTGAACTTCTGTTCAGGAAGTCCTTTTAAATTCTGATGAGCTGACATTTGAATGTTTCTGTAGCAGATGGCTATCAGCTAAAAGAAATACACAATATTTTATTCTCACTAGATAAAACCAAATTTGAAGACGATAAGATTTTTAAAATTAAAATCTTAGAAGCTTGGGTCATAGATTTCATATATTAAAAAAGTGGAAATTCAAACTGACCTGGACTTAAAATCAAGTTTCTAGGTATAATGGTTTTTGGCTTAAAACATGCCAACAGAAGCAAGATTCTCCAAGAAACCTATATTATAGCCATTCAGATCATATTTTAAAATATTACATTTAATCAAGTCCTGTTTACTAATTATCTACATAATAATGGCACAATAAACTGAGAGTAGATGTATCCATCAATTATTCTTCTATAAATCTCTATTCAAGGATCTCTTTTTCTAGTAGATAGCTAGTCTATGCTGAATATTCTACATTCTGAAAAAGATTTAGAAGAAGAATTGGTCAGGGTGCCTGACCTACAGAGATTTCACAACCCTGGTGGAAAGATAAAGTTAATACACACAGAGAATCACATATAGCTAAAACAGAAAAGAAACGTTTAAAAAACTACCTTGCCAAATCTCAGTATTTACAGATGATGACTCAGGATGAAGATTTTAAGTTCTTTACCCGAAGATACACCTAATTAGTAGCAAGGTTTAAGACGTGTTTCTATCAGTTCTTCTCGTTGTGTTGTAATGCTGTATATATTCTGTTGCTTCTGCTTTTCTGACTGAACCCTGACTGATACAGAATCCAAGTTTTTATAACAGTGCAGCCTAACACTCCTTCTAAAAATGCTTTTTTTTTCTATTTTATTGTGTTTTACCATATTAACAAAAGGGTAGACTTGAATATACGAAAGAACTTAAAATTCTCCCTTTCAAAATGACCTTCTCACCAAAATAGAGAGCCAAGATGCCTCATAAGCCTCTGCCTCGCTCAACTGTATTATCATCAACCACTAGTAAATAACTCCAGACAAGTAAAGTGCTAGCTGATTCAGAGCTTAATGAATAGCTTTATGGGCCCTTCTCGCAGCTGTCATTCTGACAGTTTGATTGACTACAGCTCTTGCACCACACCAAGGGGAGCTGCCCACAAAGGGCACCACATGTTTCTGAGTGCTTCTGGTTGCATGCTTCCAAGACAACACTGCAGTAAAAGCAACAGCAACCTGTTACTCTAAGGGGAAAGTAAACTCTGATCTCCTAGAATCTAATGCAAATCTTCGATAAAAGATTCACATATCAAAACTCATCTCTTCAAACCGCATGCCCATATAGCCCTATAGAATTAGATCACGTTCATCCTCTAAAATCTAATCACCAAATAGTTATTGAGCAATGTTTTAATTCATTCCTATGAAGCAATTAAAAATTTAAGAAGGGGACTACAGCATTAAACAACAGCTTCCTTTCAATTCAAAAGGTTATCTGTCAATCTTGTCTTGTTTTTCTCTGCATCTGTATCAGGTCTTCATCGCTCAATCTACTGGTGTCCCCACTTGCCTGCAGACTCTTTCCTGTTGCAATTTCTGTGCTAATCCTGACGTATGTAAGAAGTAGATCAGAACCCTCAATCTCCCACCATCCCTTTCCTGGTCTGGTCTGGCCTGTTGTAGTTTGGATCTAACATTCACTGAGAGTCAGAATTCAATGTGCCAGCCAAGGTTGCTGGCTTACCACATTGCTCTTTAGATATCGTCACTAGCAATGAAATTTAGGATGAATGTCCCCCAAGGTAACCCCTGAGATCTTATTTGCCCTCTAAGTCAGAGCTCGCTTTTCCTTTTGTTGCTTTAATTACAAGGCTAAAGCTCTGCCCTAGTCCTTCCTCCTAATTTCAAGCTAAGTACTCTAAGCTGAATAATTTCCAGCTAAATACTGCCTGCTGCTCTAATTACCCTCTCTAAGGCTATATGTTCTGCCTTGCCCAGACACATACCTTTTCAAGATGCTGTCCAATCCAATGTCCCAGCCTCCAAATTGGGTCATGGTGAGAATGGACTCATGCACATAAACTTCTTAAGACTCAAGTACTGATCCCACCTTTATTCTCTGCTATAGTGCTTTCTCCCACCGGTACTATAGGTGCTGGATTTGTACCTGAGAATTTTATGACAATTTAGACATTCGTAATCAGCTAACCATTACCTCCAGTCACTCTTCCTGTGTAGCTATGCATTCATGTTTTGAACTGACTCAGTCCATGACTTCATTCTACAACTGAATAGCTAAACTACTTTTTTTTTTTAATTTTTTAAATAATTTAAAAAAATTTTGCTGCGTTGGGTCTTCGTTGCTGTGCACGGGCTTTCTCTAGCTTTGGCGAGTGGCGGCTCCTCTTTGTTGCAGTGTGCAGGCTTCTCATTGCGGTAGCTTATCTTGTTGCAGAGCACAAGCTCTAGGTGCACGGGCTTCAGTAGTTGTGGCACGCAGTCTCAGGAGTTGTGGCTCACGGGCTCTAGAGCTCAGGCTCAGTAGTTGTGGTGCACAGGCTTAGTTGCTCTGCGGCATGTGGGATCATCCTGGACCAGGGATCGAACCCATGTCCCCTGCATTGGCAGGAGGATTCTTAACCACTGCGCCACCAGGGAAGTCTCTAAACTACTTTTCAAAGACACAGGAGGAAGACAGATATGTAAGAAATCGATAACTTGAGGTGGGAAGAATCCATACAATTCAGCACTATATTCCCCTTTTTGACTACCTATGCACAGTGCTAGGATCCACGTCTGACAGAGGAGACATCCATATAGCCTATAAAGATACAAAGTTCATATTTCCCAATCCATAGCAACCTAACGTATAAATAGGGTCATGTTACCAAAACTATTTCTCTGGCTTCATCACCATCTGCTCCATGGGAATCTAATTTACACCCAAACACTTACCTTGTGGTTCAGGAAGTCCCAGTAATCTCTTGTTAACTGCAGTAAGATGTACTGTTTCCTTCTCTTATCTAGCTGACCGTGGTGCTATGCCCTGTCAATAATGATTCAAAAGGCATGAGCCCTGTTACCGATGTCTGCTGATACCAATGCCAACAAAAGTTCTAGATGTTTGTCTTGAGGTAGCCAGTGACAGACGTTAAGAGCATGTGTGTTGTTGACAAAAATGTCACAGCCTGTTTTGTGCTTGCTCTGGTGGTTCTTGTGTCTGCTCATCAACGCTTTCTTTTTATTTTGGAAACATTCTCTTCCACAAAGAAATGCTCCTCCCCCAGAACTAAACATGAGTTCTGAAAGATTACATATTCTTAAAAGCATCCCTATTTCCCCATCCCCCAACCGCCATCTACATGATTAGCTTGGCATTGGGTACCAACTCAAGTTAATACTCTACCTGGATTTTACAACTTGACACTAGATTAAGCAAAGGTCAGCTTTTCCCAAGAAATAGGTGATGAGGCCCCAAAGATTTCAACAGCATATTGTCTGCAATGTGGAAGATTTCCAATTTGCAGCAGTAGAGAATGATGTAATAATAGAGAAAGAAGAGGAGAGAAGAGATGTAGAGAGATCTCTGGCCTCAATAAACTTCCTTGGCAAGTGTCCAGCTTCACTTCTGCCTTTCTTGCAGTTACTTAATTCTTCACCGAGATCATTTGATTAACTTTCCTATGATAATTCAAATTGGGTTTGTTTCTCTTTCATCAGCGAAAAAGGAAGGAAGGAAGGTAGAGAGAAAGAAAGAAAGAGGGAAGGGAGGGATGGAGGGAAACATGCAAAGTGTTACATGTTTCTGCTGATGTCAGGAGAAGGCAGTATCAAATCTGAGCCTCTTGTTGCTGGATGTAGAACACACGAATATCTGAACTATGGGCTCTATATCCTGAATTTATTTCATTACTGAAAACTTGTTATCGATACTGTTAAACAGTAGGCTCTCATTTTAGAGCTACTTTTTTTCCCTAAACAGTCTCACTCAGGTATTTTAATCCTCACCTTAGGTTTTAATTATGAATCTGTGCAAGCTGTGACATATTCAGAATCATGTACTCTATTTTCTACCATCCAAAACTGGCCCAGTGACTCAGACCAAATTACTGTACCTTCACTCTCTCTTACCTGTCTCTCAGAAAGCTTTTCAGCTTCTAATAAAAATTCCTAGAATCTCTATTTTGTCAATAAAATCTGGGTTATCTGATCAGCAATATAGAACTACATGGAATAGAATAGAATCAGGTAGGGCTTCACAGAAGAGGTGGTAGTGGAGATAGTTCATGAAGAATGAATTTGATTGTGTGCCCACAGATAAAATATGAGATTTACTAGTTGAAAAAAAGAGTTTAAAATGTGTACACTCCTTCAGTGCATCTCAGAATTCCTTCCTAGAAGAACAAAAAAGTATATTTTAAACCTGACTGGCTAGACAAAATTCAATAAAACTTCCATCATTTCATTCACTTTGAGGTTTGTCCTAGTTTTGTAGCAATAAGTTTTGCCAGGAAAAATAATAACAAAATAAAAACTCTCAGTCGTCTGATTTCTGCTAAACATGTAGGTTTTTATTAGCATTATAGATTTCCTGTAACATTCTCTGCATATGCTGTTTCACTGTATCTTTATTTCATTTGCTGGAGCATAAAGTGGAATATAGATCTGCCTGTAGATCCAGGAATGGGTGGACAAGTGAAAACAATCTGTCACTGTGTCCTTTTGTGAATGAAACATTGATATAAAACAGGCAAAGCCCCAAAAAGTAATGTGCAAGTTGGGTCACTTTACAAAATGCATTGCAAAGGAGACATCTCATGCCTTTTTGGGAAAAGAATCAAGAAATGGAAATAAGAGGATTTCATTTTTCCATCTGAGTGCAGACAATCGTAATTAGTCATCTCTCTAACGTCTTCACCTTCTTACTTGATGTCATCTGATACTCTAAATGTTTTGTCTTATTTTTCCCTAAGGGAAGTATTAAAAACATGTTAATGGAGGCGGAGTCAAGATGGTGGTGTGGGAAGACACAGAGTTAGCATCTCCCCACCACTAGGGCACCTGCTGGCAGCTGGTGGGGGACTCTGACACCCAAGGAGATGGGAGGAACCCCAAAGTGAACTGGTAGGATGTACGGGGACTCAAGGCAGAGGAGACATGGAGGCCAGACAGGATCAGCGCACCTGAGGCCAGGGAGGTCAGGAGAGGCAGGCAGGAGGGACTCTCCAGGAAGAGTGGGAGAGGAGTGGTGGGCAATCGCCTGGCCCACTCTGGCCGGGGAACCTGCTGAGCTCGCAGGCTGGTTCCCCCACTACAAAGCCCCATCCAGCCCACGTGGGTCCTGCAGGCATAAGAAGGAGTCTGGGGAGATCAGGTGAGGCAGGTGGGAGGGGCCTTCACAAGCCAGAGGAGCAGGAGAGGAGAGGAGGGCGTTTGCCCCACCCATTCGAGACCAGGAAGCCTGCTGGGCTCCCAGGTGATGTCCCTGCCCTCTGAGACCAGGGGTGGGGGCCATGCCTGGGCCCCTTCTGTTCCTTGAGCTTAAGCCCCACTCCCCAGATCCCCTAGGGCCTTTTCCAGCCCTGTGGGTCCTAAGCATTGGCCCTGCCCACTGCCTAAACCTCACCTTTGCTTAGGCCCTGCCCTCCACAGCCAAGGCCTTCCCCCACCCCCCCACCCCCGCTTTAATTTTCTTCTTTTTCCTCCTCCTCTTTTTTACTATTGTGGTACCAATGTACCTTCTGGTTGTTGATTCATCTATATTTTTATTTTTATATTCTTTCTAACATATCTGTTAGTTTCCTGGTCTAATTTTATTTTTTAGTTTGTTATTATTTTTTTTTTTTGCCACTCCACGTGGCTTCCGGGATCTTGGTTCACAAGCCAGGGGTTGGCCCGAAGCTCCTGCAGTGGGAGCTCTGAGTCCAAACCACTGGAATAACAGAGAACCTCAGATCCAAGGAATATTCATTGGAGTGAGGTCTCACGGAGTTCCTCATCTCAGCACCGAGACCCAGCTCTACCCAATAGCCTACAAACTCCAGTGTTGGAAGCCTCAGGCCAAACAACCAGTAAAACAGGAACACAATCCCACTCATTAAAAAAAAAAATAACAATAAGGCAGCAAAAAATATATCACAGATGAAAGAGCAGGGTAAAAACCTACAAGACCAAATAAATGAAGAAGAAACAGGCAAACTACCTGAAAAAGAATGCAGAATAATGAAATGCAGACTCTCAGAAATAGGATGGAGGCACAGATTGAGAAAATACAAGAAACAAAGATCTAGAACTAAAGAACAAACAAACAGAGATGAACAACACAATAACTGAAATGAAAAATACACTAGAAGGAATCAATAACAGAATAACTGAGCGAGAAGAATGAATAAGTGACATGGAAGACAAAATGGTGGAAATAACTGCTGAGGAGCAGCATAAAGAAAAAAGAATGAAAAGAATTGAAGGCAATCTCAGAGACCTCTGGGACAACACTAAACTCACCAACATTTGAATTATAGGGGTCCCAGAAGAAGAAGAGAAAAGAGAAAGGGTCTGAGAAAATATTTGAAGAGATTATAGTTGAAAACTTCCCTAACATGGGAAAGGAAATAGTCATCCAAGTCCAGGAAGCACAGAGAGTCCCATACAGGATAAACCTTAGGAAAAACACACCAAGACACCTATTAATCAAAATAACAAAAATTAAATTCAAAGAAAAAATATTAAAAGCAGCAAGGGAAAAATAAAAAATAACATACAAAGGAATCCCCATAAGCGTATCAGCTGATTTCTCAGCAGAAACTCTGCAAGCCAGAAGGGAGTGGCATGATATACTTAAAATGATGAAAGAGAAAAACCTACAACCAAGATTACTCTACCCAGCAAGGATTTCATTCAGATTCGATGGAGAAGTCAAAAGCTTTTCAGACAAGCAAACCTAAAAGAATTCTGCACCACCAAACCAGCTTTATGACAAATGCTAAAGAAACTTCTCTAGGTGGGAAACATAAGAGAAGAAAAAGACCCCCCAAAACAAACCCAACACAATTAAGAAAATGGTAATAGGAACATACATAGCAATAATAACCTTGAATGTAAATGGATTAAATGCCCCAACCAAAAGACACGGACTGACTGAATGGATACAAAAACAAGACCCATATATATGCTGTCAACAAGAGAGCCATTTCAGACATAGGGGCACATACAGAATGAAAATGAAGGGATGGACAAAGATATTCCATGCAAATGGAAATCAAAAGAAACCTGGAGTAGCAATACTTGTATCAGATAAAATAGACTTTAAAATAAAGACTGTTACAAGAGATAAGGAGGGACACTACATAATGACCAAAGGATCAATCCAAGAAGAATATATAACAATTACAAATGTTTATGCAGCCAACATAGGAGCACCTCAATACATAAGGCAAATGCTAACAACCATGAAAGGAGAAATCAACAGTAACACAGTAATAGTAGGGGATTTTAACACCCCATTTACACCAATGGACAGATCATTCAAACAGAAAATAAATAAGGAAACACAAGCTTTAAATGACACAATAGACCAGATAGATTTAATTGATATTTATAGAACATTCCACACAAAAGTGGCAGAATACACTTTCTTCTCAAGTGCACATGGAACATTCTCCAGGATAGATCACATCTTGGGTCACAAATCAAGCCTCGGAAAATTTAAGAAAATTGAAATTCTATCAAACATCTTTTCTGGCCACAATGCTATGAGATTGGAAATCAATTACAGGAAAAAAAATTGTAAAAAACACAAATACATGGAGGCTAGACAGTGTTCTACTAAATAACCAAGAGATCACTGAAGAAATCAAAGAGGAAATCAGAAAATACCTAGAGACAAATGACAATGGAAACATGACAACCCAAAAACTATGGGATGCAGCAAAAGCAGTTCTAAGAGGGAAGTTTATAGCAATATGATCCTACCTCAAGAAACAGGAAAAATCTCAAATAAACAACCTAACCTTACACCTAAAACAATTAGAGAAAGAAGAACAAAAACAAACCCTCAAATTTAGCAGAAGGAAAGAAATCATAAATATCAGAGCAGAAATAAATGAAATAGGAACAAAGAAAACAATAGCAAAGATCAAGAAAACTAAAAGCTGGCTCTTTGAGAAGATAAACAATATTGATAAACCGTTAGCCAGACTCATCAAGAAAAAAAGGCAGATGACTCAAATCAACTGAATTAGAAATGAAAAAGGAGAAGTAACAACTGACACTGCAGAAATACAAAGGATCATGAGAGATTACTACAAGCAACTATATGCCAATAAAATTGAAAACCTAGAAGAAATGGACAAATTCTTAGAAAAGGACAACCTTCCGAGACTGAACCAGGAAGAAATAGAAAATATAAACAGACCAATCACAGCACTGGAATTGAAACTGTGATTAAAAATCTTCCAACAAACAAAAGCCCAGGACTGGATGGCTTCACAGGTGAATTCTATCCAACATTTAGAGGAGAGCTAACACTGATCCTTCTCAAACTCTTCCAAAAAATTGCAGAGGGAGAAACACTCCCAAATTCATTCTACGAAGCCACCATCACCCTGATACCAAAACCAGAAAAAGATATCACAAAAAAAGAATATTATAGAACAATATCACTGATGAATATAGATGCAAAAATCCTCAACAAAATACTAACAAACAGAATCCAACAGCACATTAAAAGGATCATACACTATGATCAAGTGGGATTTATCCCAGGGATGCAAGGATTCTTCAATATATGCAAATCAATCAATGTGCTACACCACATTAACAAATTAAGGAATAAAAACCATATGATCATCTCAATAGATGCAGAAAAAACTTTTGACAAAATTCAACACCCATTTACGATAAAATCTCTCCAGAAAATGGGCATAGAGGGAACCTACCTCAACATATAAAGGCCATATATGACAAACCCACAGCAAGCATCATACTCAATGGTGAAAAACTGAAAGCATTTCCACTAAGATCAGGAACAAGACAAGGATGTTCGCTCTCACCACTATTATTCAACATAGTTTTGGAAGTCCTAGCCACAGCCATCAGAGAAGAAAAAGAAATAAAAGGAATACAAATTGGAAAAGAAGAAGTAAAACTCTTACTTTTTTGCCGATGGCATTATACTATACATAGAAAATCCTAAAGATGCCACCAGAAAACTACTGTAATTAACCAATGAATTTGGTAAGGTTGCAGGATGAAAAATTAATACACAGAAATCTCTGGCATTCCTATACACCAACAATGAAAAATCAGATAGAGAAATTAAGGAAACACTCCCATTTACCATTGCAACAAAAAGAATAAAATACCTAGGAATAAGTTTGCCTAGGGAGGCAAAAGACTTGTACTCAGAAAACTATAACACACTAGTGAAAGAAATCAAAGATGACATAAACAGATGGAGAAATATACCATGTTCTTGGATTGGAAGAATCAATATTATGAAAATGACTATACTACCCAAAGCAATCTACAGATTCAATGCAATCCCTATCAAACTACCTATGACATTCTTCACAGAATTAGAAGAAAAAATTTTACAATTTGTATGGAAACACAAAAGACCCTGAATAGCCAAAGCAATCTTGAGAAAGAAAAATGGAGTTTGAAGAATCAGGCTCCCGGACTTCAAACTATACCACAAAACTACAGTAATCAAGACAGAATGGTACTGGCACAAAAACAGAAATATAGATCAATGGTACAGGATAGAATGCCCAGAGATAAACCCACACACATATGGGCACCTAATTTATGACAAAGGAGGCAAGAACATACAATGGAGAAAAGACAGCCTCTTCAATAAGTGGTGCTGGGAAAACTGGACAGCTACATGTAGAAGAATGCAATTAGAACACTACCTAACACTATACACAAAAATAAACTCTAAATGGATTAAAGACTTAAATGTAACACCAGACAGTATAAAACTCTTAGAGGAAAACATAGCAAAAACACTCTTTGACATAAACCACAGGAAGATCTTTTTTTGACCTATCTCCTGGAATAATGGAAATTTAAAAAAAAAGAAACAAATGGGACTTAATTAAACTTAAAAGCTTTTGCACAGCAAAGGAAACCATAAACAAGACAAAAAGACAATGCTCAGACTGGGAGAAAATATTTGCAAATGAAACACAGACAAAGGATTAATCTCCAAAATATGCAAACAGCTCATGGAGCTCAATACCAAGAAAACAAACAATCCGGTTAAAAAATGGGCAGAAGACCTAAATAGACATTTCACCAAGGAAGACATACAGATGGCCAAGAGGCACATGAAAAGCTGCTCAACATCACTAATTATTAGAGAAATCCAAATCAAAACTACAATGAGGTATCACCTCACACTGGTTAGAATGGCCATCATCAAAAAATCTAGAAACAATAAATGCTGGAATGGGTGTGGTTAAAAGGGAAACCTCCTGCACTGTTGGTGGGAATGTAAATTGATACAACCACTATGGAAAACAGTATGGAGGTTCCTTAAAAAACTAAAAATAGAACCACCATATGACCCAGCAATCCCACCACTGGGCATATACCCTGAGAAAACCATAATTCAAAGAGAGACATGCACCACAATGTTCATTGCAGCACTATTTACAATAGCCAGGACATGGAAGCAACCTAAATGTCCATCGACAGATGAATGGATAAAGAAGATGTGGCACATATATACAATGGAATATTACTCAGCCATAAAAATAAACAAAATTGAGTTGTTTGTAGTGAGGTGGATGGACCTAGAGTCTGTCATACAGAGTGAAGTAAGTCAGAAAGAGAAAAACAAATACCGTATGCTAATGCATATATATGGAATCTAAAAAAAAAAAAAAATTGGTACTGATGAACTAGTTGCAGGGCAGGAATAAAGAGGTAGACATAGAGAATGGACTTGAGGACATGGGGTGGGCGGGGGAAGCTGGGGCAAAGTGAGAGAGTAGCACCTACATATATACACTACGGAATGTAAAATACTTGTATGGTGGGAAGCAGCAGCATAGCACAGGGAGTTCAGCCTGGTGCTCTGCAATGACCTAGGGGGTGGGATATGGATGATGGAAGAGAGGCTCAAGAGGGAGGGGATATGGGGACATGTGTATGCATATGGCTGATTCTCTTTGTTGTGCAACAGAAACTAACACAATATTGTGAAGCAATTATACTCCAATAAAGATCTATTAAAATTTAAAAAAATGTTAATGAAACAAAACAGATAGATATTTGAGGTATATGCTACTTCCTTGGTTAAAAAAAAAGAAAAAAAAACTCTAATGGAATTCCTTCATTTATATAGGATCATGTTTCCTCCTTAGAATGGCATATACAACCCTTTCCAAGCTGGGCCTATCTTCATTTTCAGCCTTTTTTCTGCTTTCAGTTCCCCAATGCACATTTTATATTTCCATGATTTGCACTTTCTCTGTTTTTTTATCCCCAGAATGCCTTTCTCCACTTTCCCTCCTAAGAAACTCTGCATTATCCTTCAGACTCCACTCATGCCTTACTTCTTCTGCATAGTCTTCCTGATGTCTCCCCCCAGGAGATAAAGTTTAACACCCATTCTGTCTGTGTTCTCACTGCACGTTGATCATACCTCTACTGCAGAATTCATGAAAATGCCTGTGGGCATCTCTCAATCATCAGCCTTTATGCTGTTTCAAGGCTGAAAAAATGTCCTCCGTTCAATCAGTTCTAAATATTTCTAACCCCTATTTCAACATGTGAAATGTCCTCAGATCCTCTGGTTTGTCGGAATCAACTTGTCCTTGTTACTTTAAATAAAATCGGTACTCTATAATGAAAAACTAAAGCCAGCATCTCCCTGGAAGGATTTTTGGGGTGGGGTAGAGCTTATCTGTCTTCTTAGCATCTGTTCTGATTTTCTCTTTGCATTGAGTTCTCCATCTCTTTTCTACCTTTCTCCTCCAGTTCATGCTGCCCAGTTGCAGCACTACACCCTACTAGACACTGCTCTGGCCACTTTACTCCCCAAAGCATACTGTTTCAAGGCTATGTGCAGTCACTTCACCAAATAATCCAGGAAAGGAATATTATATGGCTTTACCACAAATGTTAACACATGAATATTTTAAAAAACAAATTCTTCACAGTCCCTGGATCATTCCCACCACTTCTACAGAATTTCCACTGGTCATCCTTTCCAGTGAGGTCCAACCTCCTGCCTTAATATTGTGTGTCCTCTCTTTCTTGATTTCATTATTTATCCTCCCTAGTTGAAGCACCCTCCAAGCCCCAAAACTTTTGCTCATATAGCTCTTTGGCTTCCTCCTTACTATACCGTTAGAACTATCATGCTACTGTTAGGATTGTCATCAAGGTATTTTATGAAATAAAAATCTATGTAGTTGTTCTAAAATGAGCTTCCATATAATTTTATTACCCCAACAACAAATGTAATGAGTATCTGATTATCAGACGCTGTGCTAGACTCAAGGAATGTAATAGTAAATAAAACAATGATACTCCTCACAATGACTTGATAACCTTGCGGAGTTCTGTTCATTTTTGATAACTGTAGTAACTGGCACATAGTAGGAGAATAATAAAAGGCAGTATAGGAAGTAAGAAATGGAGTCCACTTTTCAGGTGGTTAAAAGTAACATGGATTTTATCTGGAATCATGTGAAATATGACTAAAGGCAGAATAGTATGGTTAATGAACTTTACAAGTCCCATCCTAACGTCCAGTTATCTGATTCTTTTATTCACCAATTCTCCTAGACAAAAATGCAACCTGATGAATATACAGTAGCTTCGGAATTTTCAGTAGTGAATTACACATTAATACAATGGAACTATGGAAAGGACAATATCTTTAAGAAGCATTTTAAACATCTTATTAAACAATTACTGAAATCATTATTTATTTATTTTTGGCTGCATTTGGTCTTCGTTGCTGCGAGTGGGGGCGACTCTTCGTTGCGGTGCGCAGGCTTCTCATTGCAGTGGCTTCTCATTGCAGTGGCTTCTCTTGTTGCAGAGCTCGGGCTCTAGGTGCACGGGCTTCAGCTGTTGTGGCACACGGGCTTAGATGCTCCGCAGCATGTGGGATCTTCCTGGACCAGGGATCGAACCCGTGTCCCCTGCATTGGCAGGCGGATTCTTAACCACTGCATCACCAGGGAAGTCCCTGAAATCATTAAAAAATTTACTTTCTTTTAAGGAATTAAAAAGCATAGATAAAACTGCCTTATAAAAAGATCATGAAAGATGGCCATATAAAGCTTAAGCTGATACTTATCTAATAATAGTGTAAATCATTCCTTGAAAGCCTTTATATTTTTGAAAAGACACCTTACTGAAAATGAATTACGTATTAAATCAACTGAGTTGATTTAATTAATTTAATAATTTCTAGTGTAGTTATATCTTTGAGAAAAGACACATAGCTTTCCATTCTCTGTATTTTGTTAAGAGTTTTCATTATTACTGTCATCATACTAATTGGCTTTTTAGTATCTGGCAAGCTTTATAATAATTTGGGATTTTTATCTGAAACTGTAGGTATGCCTTTGTCCTTGCTGTTATTGTTCATCCAAGGGATATGGTATCAAGCCTTCCTAACTCTCCTTCATCTGAAATGTTATCATAGGACACAGGGTCAACCTACCAAAAGTTAATGAAACTTAAACCTCAGGTCCCCTCAAATAAAGGGGTCCTTCAAGGGTCCTAGCATTGGATTCATATGGTCACATATTTTTTGCAAATTTTGCAAAAGCAGGATATTCTAACCTACTTATACCTACAGATAATAATTCCAGTTCAAGTGCTATTTCTTTCCATTCCAAACCTCCCTGTCTCTGGAATAACCAGAAAAATTGTAGAGTTTGGCTAAAAGGAGTTGAATCAGAGATATATTTAGTTTGGATTTGTTGGTATATATAAGTAATTCAGAGCCACTTCTGTTTATAGTTAAGGTATTACTAGCTATTTTGTGTAGAAACGGAATCCAGAAATATTCCTACTGTCCAGTGTGCCAGCTAATCCAGGTTGTATCATGAAGATCCAGGATCAGAATGATATTGCAGTATGAATATAACCTATGATACCCAGCATCGGATTACATGGGAGTAGAGAAAGAAAGATGGATTTAAATGTGTGGAGCATCTGTGCAGCTGGGAGGTAGATTGTTGTTGCTTTTGTTTTTTGTTTTTTTTCCCTGTGTCAGGCAATTTTTCATAGATGATGTATAATCTGCCTTAGGCAAGCTGAGTGTGTACGATGTACTCATTTCTATGTTTGGTACAAGCATGCACCCAAGGGGCAACAGGGGTAGCACCAAACTGATTGGACTCTGCATTGCAGGTTACAGCAACTGGTCAATAAATATTTGTTATAGGAAGAACATTTTGATTGGAATGAGCCCCTCTGAGAGTCCCCAAATTAGATAATCTCAGAAGAGATAGTCAAGGACTTCCTAGTATGGTAAATAAATTCCAAGTTTTGACCATAAGTTTTGTTGTCTGACTTATAGTGAGAAGTTGAGAGACAGGAAGATACATTTGAATTGTAATAAAGAATTTCAGAAGAAAATGCCCTGAATTATGGACTCAGTAACATATTATGGAGGACAATATTTTGGAACACGTGGACCTTCTAGCAAATGCCCCCTCATACCTAAGGTTATCTGTAGAAAAGATATGATTTTCCAGAAACTTTTAGTGCATTATAATATAAGGTCTATGAATAGGGGAATCACTCAGATAAGTAAATATGTGTATAGTAAATCTCATTTTGCTCACCGTGGTGCTTTATGTTCTGACTGCTGACAATGCAGTATATTGCTGGTACATGCCCTTCTAGGAAAAGAAAAAAATAAAGTTCAACCATTAGGCTATAAATTCAAAATTAATAGAAAAATGAATTATTCATCCATATTTATAGCCTGTGTGGAAGTATCTGGCCTTTGCCATTGTAGCTGTTTTTCTTATGTGAATTAATAATGGATAAAAACCTACTTGCTTTCAAATGCCAGAACCCTTTCGATTGGGTTTTTTTTAACTCTAAATTTTAAAAAAAGTATTAATAAGGCTGGTGTACCATACATCACTTCTGATACCCTCAGGCTGTAAGATCACAAAACTTTCATCTTCAATGCCATTAGGCTGCAACATTACTAACTCTGTAAGGTAGATTTCAGTGCAATGTCTTCCTCCTGGCTAGAAGTGGTCACTGAACATAAGATTTATAGGAATATACGTTTATAGGGATATAAAATGCTCTGAAAGTTACTACTAAAGACAACAACAAAAAAACAATTTTAGGATTTTTATTTTTCATACTTTATAATGGAGAACTTTGGCTCCATCGTGCAATGGATACCGCATTAGACTTCTATAATGGAGAGCTTTGTACAGTGAAATAGCTCAGGATTCATTAACACCTCATCCTTGGGAATTCAAATCAGTATTTTAAAATAATAAAATAGTTGCAAAATTCTTCATCTGGTTAATTGCATCTGCCCCCTTATCTACCTAATAGACAAGGCGTAAAGGAAGGAATTTGTGTTTTGGATCTGGCTAGATCCGTTTAAATCTTGGCTCTCTCACTAATTAGATGTATGGTTATGGTCAAGTAATGTCATCTCTAATACAATTTTTATCAGCTGAAAAATGTGGATTATAATGGAGAACCTGGAAAGAATTTATATGGGTTATATATAATATAGCAATAAATTGATTATTACTAAAGCCTCAGCTCAGTTCCCTCTTTTAAGAGCCTACTCTATTCTTTCCAATTTTATCTCTGCCAAATAGGGATACATACCTCCTCTCAGCCCCCTTGTAAAAGTGTTATGACTTTGTGGCATTAGTTTATATTGAAGGAACTTCATAAAAATAGTTTATCATGGTTATCACAACATGTGCTGATCAGTTGTTATAGAGAACACTCTTCAACAGATTACCCATATGCTCTCTATGAGGACCAATAAGAGAAATTCATTTCTGATTTCTCCTCCAGAAATAGGTTCATCCTAAACATTTGGATGGGTTTTTTTTTGTATCTTATGGACACTATGAATTATAGTATTAACAGTGGTTCACTAATTTAAAGCCAAATTACCATCCACGTTTAGCAAATATGTGTAAATTTACAGTATATACACTGAATACTAACGTCATCTTCAAATCTATTTTATTTCCAACCTTAAGTCTCATCTGTTACTTAAATATTTTTATATTTTTTATTTACTTAATCCTAGCCATTCTAAATCCTTTTCATAACAAAGTAGAATATAAAAAATAAATCAGCAAATATGACCTTGTCTAGTCCAGAGTAGCTGTCAAGATTAAGAAACAGTGCATCTGGTGGCCCTATGTTTTGTTACTTGTCAAAAGTTAAATACTCAGTAATATATACTTTAATAGTATTTGTGTTTTTATATGCATCTCAATTCATTCAACTTTTCACATGTGATTTTGCTCATTTGCTTCACTAAGTTTTGTCTGAGGGAGACTCAGTGACTTTTTAAATTCCTCTTAGAATTTAGCACACTTGTGTATTTTTAAATAGGTAAAATGGAACAATCCAAGATGACGAAAATTTAACTAAATTGTAGGCAACAAACTTATAGTCAACCAGACTTATTCAAAGTTGGCTGTGCTAAAAAGACAGAAACAAAAAAAAATTTAAATGCCCTTGAGTAGGGAATGTGAGAATGTACTCTCCACGATGCCGAATCTCCATCATTTTTTTTAAAATCTTAAATCTGGCTTGACTCACATAATTATGTTATCTGTTGGCCCTTAAGGGCTCTTTATATTGGCGATCTATAATATTATTGCTAACCACAGAATAAAGCTATATATAAAGACATCACTTTAAAGGAGGTCATATTTTTTGATCTTCCCTTATGTGCCAATCTATTTATCTCTGGCCTCGACTCCACTGTTGTGGTTTCCATGAAGAGAGCAGGGTTTTGACATATGACAGAGAAGTGGAAAGACTCTGCTGCATTGATGTGGGTAAAGGGAGCAAAAAGGAGTGGGACAAAAAGATAGAGCCACAGCTGGGGTTCCTTTCAGGGAACAGAATGGAAAATTTGAGGGCGGGGACCAGTCTCTAAGAGAAGTCTCATACATGAAATGAAGTTGTAGCACATGAATGATGGAGGAAGATGACTAGAGAGATGAATTGCAGGTATCTTTCAAGGAGTTAATCAATGAACCCATGTGGCCCTGGAGTTTTCTGTGTGTGTGTGTGTGTGTGTGTGTGTGTGTGTGTGTGTGTGTGTTCTTTCTTTAGTAACAAATTCAATTACTTTAATCAATATAGAGCCATTCAGTTTTCTATTCCATCTTGTGTCAGTTATGGTAAGTTGTGCTTTACAAAGTATTTGTTCATTTTTTTTTAATATGTCCTTTTATTTTAATTAAATTTGTTAACATATAGTTGTTCATAATATTACCTTTTAAACTTTTTTTTTTTTTTTAATAGCTACTTTATTTTATTTATTTATTTATTTATTTATTTATTTTTGGCTGTGTTGGGTCTTCGGTTCGTGCGAGGGCTTTCTCTGGTTACGGCAAGTGGGGGCCACTCTTCATCGCGGTGCGCGGGCCTTTCACTATCGCGGCCCCTCCCGTTGCGGGGCACAGGCTCCAGACGCGCAGGCTCAGTAGTTGTGGCTCACGGGCCCAGCTGCTCCGTGGCATGTGGGATCTTCCCAGACCAGGGCTCGAACCCGTGTCCCCTGCATTAGCAGGCAGATTCTCAACCACTGCGCCACCAGGGAAGCCCCCTACCTTTTAAACTTTTAACGTCTATTGGATCTCTAATAATATCTGCTTTTTAATTTCTCATATTGGCAATTTTTGCACTTCCTCATTTTTCTTGATCAATGTAGTAGAGGGTTATGAATTTTGTTGATCTTTTTTTAAAGATCCAAATTTTCACTTTGCCAATTTTCTCCATTGTTTTATATTTCACAGATTTCTGCTCTCATCTTTACTATTTCTGTTCTTCTACTTTTGATTTTTCTTAGCTCTTCTTTTTCTAGCTTCTTAAAATAGAACTTTATGTCATGGCTGAGTAAAATTTTCGTTAAAGAGTCAAATAGTAAATATTTTAAGCCTTGCAGAGTGAGGATATTATATATGTGTATATACAGTATACATATGTATATAATATATACATTTACAATTTTTTAAACCATTCTTATTTGGTGGGCTATAAAAAGATCCCTACCAGGATTTGGCTCATAGGCCATAGTTTGCCAACTCCTGCTTTAGATCACTAATTTTATGCCTTCCTTCTTTTCTAATATAAGTATTTAAAGATTAAAAATTTCCTTCCAAGCACTGCTTTAACTGAATCTCACAAATGATAATACGTTATAATTTCATTATCATTAATTTTGAAATTTGTTAAATTACCTTTTTGATTCCTCCTTTCACCATGGTTTCTCTTGAAGTTCTAAAATTTCCAAATATTTAGGGGAGGTTCTAGATATATCATTCTTATTGATTTTAAGTCCATGTGGTCACAGATGCACTGTCTCAGTTTTCAATCTTTTATAACTTATTGAGATTGTTTCTATGGCCTAGCATATGTCATAATCTTGTTGAATGTATGCTTCTAAAGAATGTCAATTTGGTCAAAATGGTTAAAGATGTTCTGTGCATTTACTGATATTTTATCTGACTGTTCTCTCAATTACTGAAAGAAGTGTATTAATATCCCAAAATATGATGTGTATTTATCTATTTTTTTCTCTTTATATTTGTCAATATTTACTTTATATATTTTGAACCTCTGTTTTTAGGTACATACACATTTTTTATTGTTTTGTTTTTCTGCTGAATTAACCTGTTTATCATTTAGAAATATCTCTCTTTATCTCTAGTAATAGATTTTGTCTTCATCATCTGATATTATCCTTATTATTTACTTGATATTTCTTTTTGCCTCCTCTTAATTTCAATCTTTGTGTGTCTTTATACTTAAAGTACATAACTTCTAAACAGTGTATATTAGTCCTTGCTGGGTTTGTTTTTCCTTTCTACTCATAGCTACCTGATAATTATAGTAAATAGTGCATTTACATTTATGTAATTATAGATATGAATAGATTTATATAATTATAGTTATGGTTGTATTTATGTTTCCCATTATAATAATTGTTTTCTGTTTGTACTATCTTTTTGTTCCTCTGTGACTCATTTCTAACTTTCTTTCATGTTAATTGAATTTTTTTTAGAATTTCCTTTTAAGTTGTCTTTTCACTCTTTGCTATTAATTTTTAGTGATTTCTTTCTGTAATGTTTCCCAAAGTAATTAGAGTTAACATTAGACCTCTTCATATAAAGTGAAAGGACCTTGAAATCACCCACTTTGTGCTATGGTTTCTATATGTATTACATCTACGTATGTTACTAAACACATAATATGTTACAATGTTGTTTTAAATAATCATATATATTTTAATTAAATAAATAGAAAAAAAGTCCTTTATGTTAACCTATATATTTACCATGTATGTTACTATTCCTTCCTGAAGAGCAAATTTTTATCTGGTATTATTTCCCTATAGCCTGAAAAACTTTCTTCAGCATTTCTTGTAAAGTAGATCTGATAGTGGCAAATTCTGTTAATTTTAATTTATCTGAAAATGTTTTTATTTTACATTTATTCTTGAAAGACATTTCACAGTGTATAAAATTCTGTCTTCTGGCTGCAACTGTTTCCCATGACAAATCAGAGGTCATTTTTATTGTTATTTCCCTATATATAAGATCTGCTCTTTAGATTTTGTGTTTATCTTTGGTTTTCAGCAATTTGTCTTTTTTTTTTTTATAAATCTATTTATTGTATTTACCTTTTTATTTTATTTTTTTTTATTTTTGGCTGCGTTGTGTCTTTGTTGCTGCACGCGGGCTTCCTCTAGTTGCGGCGAGTTGGGGCTACTCTTAGGTGTGGTGCACAGACTTCTCATTGCGGTGGCTTCTCTTGTTGCGGAGCACAGGCTCTAGGCACACGGGCTTCAGTAGTTGTAGCATGTGGGCTCAGTAGTTGTGGCTTGTGGGCTCTAGAGCTCAGGCTCAGTAGTTGTTGTGCAGGGGCTTAGTTGCTCCGCGGCATGTGGGATCTTCCCAGACCAGGGCTTGAACCTGTGTCCCCTGCATTGGCAGGCGGATTCTTAACCACTGTGCCACCAGGGAAGCCCAGCAATTTGTCTTTCATGTGCCTGGGTGGTGTAGTTTTCTTTCTTTGTACTGCTTATGGTTTAAAGTTTATATGAAATCTGTGAATTAATGTTTTTCATTAACTGGGGAAATTTGGGCCATTATTTTTCTAAATATTTTCCCTATCCTCTCTCTTTCCTATTTCTAGGGCTTCAATTATACATACGTTAGGCATTTGATACTGTCCCACAGATCACTGAAAATTCACTCCTTTCCCACTCTTTTAGCTCTCTCTTGTTCTGTTTGTATAATTTCTATTGATTTATTTTCAGCTTCACTGACTCTTACTTCTGTAATCCCCAATCTTATGTTAAGACCTCCAAGTTTACTTTTATCTTTTTCAGGTATTACTTTTTAGGTCTAGAATTTTAATTTGGTTATATTTTATGGTTTCTATTTCTGTGTTGAGATTGTCTGCATTTTCACTCATTACAAGCATATTTTCCTTTACATTCTTATATGTAGTTATAGGAGCTGATTTTTAATTCTTTATATGCTAGTTCCAACATCCTATGTCATATCAAGGTTGGTTTCCATTGATTGCCTTTACTTTTGAATATAGGCCATGATTTTTCATTTTTGTTTAAATGAGTTGCTATTTATCCCAGCATCTTTTATTGACTCAAATATTCTCTCTCTAGTGCCGGGATATATTATTATTATAGCATAAATTCATAGCTATAACAAGGTTCACCACAGGTATATAATTGCCAAAAACTTGGAACTTACGTATTTCATATTTTAAAAATAAGTAAAATGAAACTACATCAATCAGATAACAAGATTTAGATTCACTTCTCTGAGAATTCATTTTAAAATATTTGAGATCTAGTTCATTTGCTTAATCTCCTATGGAAATCTTTTTATTCTTTTGATCATTGGACCTAAATCTCAAAGCATTTTAAAGATTTATTTTCTCTTCAGCACTGACCTCAATCCTTTGTTTCATACTTGAATAATATTTTCTATTCAACTCCAAAATGATATCTTTCTTACAAGTACATTTACAGCTTCTAATACAATGCAGGGTTTAGGGGAGAGAGGAAGCAAAGACCATGAAGTAAGCTCAGTACTATGCTTTTTATGGAAAGAAAATTTTATTAGTGTCTGTCATTTTACACATGAGTAAAATTAAGTTGTTAGCTCTGATGGCGATAGTAAGAGGTAACACTCATAGAAAGCTTACCATATTTGAGGTACTTCTCTAAACATATCATATTCATTAATTCATTTAAAATTTTCAACAACTGTGTGAAGTTGGTACTATAATTATCATCTCTATTTTACTGTTGATGAAATTGAGTCTTAGAAATATTAAATAATGTGGAGAAACAAAGATTTGAAATGAGGTAGTCTGAATCACCACTCTATCATCACCTAATTGCCAAGAAGAAGAGGAGGAAATGGAGAGGGAGGAAGAGAGGAAATTATTCAAAGTAGAAACAGAACTGTAGCATCAGTCTTTACAGTGTGTATTTAATTGTGCCCAAGTGCTTCCCCAAGCTGCAAAATAATTCACATGCCAGAGTGAAGGGATGGCTGATGACAAAAAGTTCAGCAAGACCATGAACATGGATATGTGGTTCACATGGGAGATAAATCTCTATGCTAGAGATTGAACCTCATAAAATCTTAAAATCAATAACTCATTCTACTTGCTATAAACCCTCACTTAGCAAGCAAATTTCTAAATGTAATTTTTTCTTCTCTATAATAATTAAGAAGAGTAAAAAAGTGTAACTTTCTAACTAAACACCTTAATTTTATATCACAAAATAATTACCACTTGTTTAAATATTTTTAAATTGTGTGTGTGTTTGTATATGTGTGTATGTGTGTACATGGGTTTGACCAAAACACTTTGCTCAGTGCTTCCATGAAAAAAACACCATAGAGGTCCTATAGTATAATAATTTGGGAAGAAAAATTATAACAACTGGGCTCTCTTTAATCCATAAATAAATGGGTAGACATTTAATGCACATTTTAAACAGTTTTTCTCTAATATGTTGACAAAATTAACATGTATTGTCCAATTGTATAATCAAAGTCTTAAAAGAGTAAAGGAAATTTCTTCTACAAAAGAATATCACTTATGTTTTGCCATAATATATTTTTCTCCAAAGCTGTTTCCAATTTGTAATACAATGTGGTATTGTGTTTATGTGCATGAAATTGAAATAAAAATCTCATTTTAGTTTTAAATGAATAATTTTATCTTTAATTCTAGCCTTGCTGCTGGTCAAATATTTGATAATAAAATTTACTTATTTCTAGAGACACAGCAGATAGTATATCTCCCTGATGATTTATCTTAAGTTTTCTGAATCCATAAGTACTAATTATCTATGCAAAGAGCTGATTTTTCTGAGAAAATGTGTTCATCAATTTCACACATTTATTCTTCCCTATAGAAATATTCACTATGGACTTTGGTTAGCCTGAGAGAAATAAAAAGGTTGAATTTCCCCACTTACGAACACCACAGGAAGGTCATTTTCACCTACCTATCTCAGAACATCTCTACAGAAACTTAATAATGCTTAGTCCAGAAAAAAAAAAAGTCTAAAACAGCTGATAAATTGTTATTCCTTTAAGGCAATCAACGACTTAATCTTGGAGAGTAAAAAGAAATTCTGATTTAATTTATTATGAAACCCCTACATTTGTTAGAAGGATGCAGGCCAGACCAATGTTTATGAATGTCTATTTGGAAAATGCATTTAGAAATTGCACAAATCAGTAGAAATATATTAACTTTGACCAACTAATTTTTATCAATTCAGTATTATTAAGCATAGTCAAAAATGTACTGTAGATTAATCTAATCTGCAAAACAACTGTGAAAGACAATGCTCTCCATGAAAACATTAAGGAATAGTATGAGTAAGATGCTGAGTTACTCTATTCTCCTGATTTCTAGTGTAGTAGGATTTGCTATTTTAGTCCAGGAGAAAACCTTACGGCCTTTTGGTATTTGACTGAACTGTAGATACTAAAGCGACTCTGGCATTGCTGAGACAGTCTGTTCAATCTGCATTCTCAAAGCCGTGTCTATATTAGAACAAAGAAAAGCTAAAATACATGATTAAAAAATTAAAAGCTCTGTTCCTGCCCTCGTCCGTCACGCTTACTAATGTAATGTTAAATTCAAACCTACGAAATTGTAATTTGGCTGATTAAACAAAGAATGTCTTACGGTTTACAATACCTATGAAAAGATCTGTAAAACAGACCAATTATTTTAACACAATTACTAAGTGTTCAAATTATTATACTTCAGAAATAAAGTTATTTTCAAACTTTCTAAACCATATTCTTTTAAAAATTGAGATATAATTGACATTTAATATTATATTAGTTTCAGCTGTACAACACAATGATCTGATATTTGCATATATTGCAAAATGATCACCACAATAAGTCTAATTAACATCAATCACCACACATAGAGATTTTTTTCTTATGAGAACTTTTAAGGTTTACTCTCTTAGCAACGTTAAAATGTACAATACAGATTTATTTTCCCCACTCCCTTCAGTGAAGTTATGTCATATATCTGTAACAGATTCTTTAAATTTTTAAAAATTTTTAATAAATTTATAACCTCTTCACTCACTTCTACCATTCCTCCACCCCCACCTCTGGCAACCACCAATCTGTTCTCTATATCTATGAGCTTGCTTTTGTGGGGTTTTTGTTGTTGTTTGTTTTTTGGGTTTTGTTTTTTAATGTCCACGTATAAGAGAGATATGGTATTTGCCTTTCTCTGATTTATTTCACTTGACATAATGCCCTCAAAGTCCATCTGTGTTGTTGCAAATGGCAAGACTATGTTCTTTTTTATAGCTGAAAAATATTCTGTCATATATAATATATATATATTATACATACATCTTACACTTTATCCATTCATTCATTGATGGACACATAGGTAGTTTCCATATTTTGGCTATTATAAATAATGCTACAATGAACATGTGAGTAATTTTATCTTTTCAAGTTAGTATTTTCATTTTCTTCAGGAATACCCAGAAGTGGAATTGCTGGATCATATGATAGTTCTGTTTTTAATTTTTTGAGGAAACTCCTTACTGTCTTCTATAGTGGCTTCACCAGTTTACATTGCTACCAGTAGTGCACAGGGTTCCTTTTTCTCCACATACTCGTCAACAATTGCTATTTCTTGTTTTCTTTGATAATAGCCATTCTAACAGGTGTGAGGTGATATCTCATTGTAGTTTTGATTAATAATGGTGATTAATAATGTAGAGCGTCTTTTCATGTACTTGTTGGCCATCTGTATGATGTCTTCTTTGGAAAAGTGCCTACTCAGATCTTCTGTCTGTTCATTAATCAGATTGTTTGTTTTTTACTGTTGAGTTGTATGAGTTCTTTGTATATTTTGGATATTAGCCCTTTATCAGATTTATGATTTGCAAATATTTTCTCCCATTCAGTAGGTTGGCTTTTCATTTTGTTGATGGTTTCCTTTGCTGTGCAGAAGCTTTTTTGTATGATGCAATCCCACATTTCTTTTTGCTTTAGTTGCTCTTCTTTTTGGTGTCAGATTAAAAAAATCATCCTCAAGACCTATGTCAAAGAGCTTACCACCTATGTTTTCTTCTAGACGTTTTATGGTTTCAGGTATTAGTGTTCAAGTCTTTAATCCATATTAAGTTAGTTTTTGTGTATGGGGCAAGATGGTGGTACAGTTTCATTCTTTTGCATGTGGCTGTCCAGTTTTCCCAACACCATTTATTGAAGAGACTCTCCTTTCCCCATTGTATATTTTTGGCTCCTTTGTCATAAATTAATTGACCATATATATGTGGATTTATTTCTGGGTTTTCTATTCTGTTCCATTGATCTATGTCTGTTTTTATGCCAATACCATACTGTTTTAATTAGTATAGCTATGTAATAAAACTTGAAATCAGTGAGTGTGATGCCTCCAGCTTTGTTGTTCTTTCTCAAGATCACTTGGGATATTTGTGTGTTCTTTTTTGTGGGTCCATACAAATTTTAGGATTATTTGCTCCATTTCTTTGAAAAATTCCATTGGAATTTTTATAGAGATGGCATTGTACCTGTATATTGGTTTAGGTAGTATGGACATTTTAACAATGTTGATTCTTCCAATCCATGAGCACAGATATCTTTCCATTTATTTGTATCTAATTTCTTTCTTAATGTCTTGTAGTTTTCAATATAGAGGGTTTTTACTTCCTTGGTTAAATTTATTTCTAGGTATTTCATTCTTTTTGAAGGAATTGTAAATGGGATTTTCAAAATTTCCCTTCTGATAGTTCACCATTAGTATATAGAAATGCAACAGAATTTTGTGTATTGATTTTGTATCCTGCAACTTTACTGAATTCATTTATTAGTTGCAAGAGTTTTTGATAGAGTTTTAGGGTTTACAATATATAATTTTATGTCATCTGCAAATAGTGACAATTTTACTTCTTTTTTTCCAATTTGGATGCCTTTTCTTCCTTTTCTTGCCTTATTGTTCTGGCTAGGACTTCCAATACTATGTTGAATAGAAGTGGGGAGAGTGGGCATCCTTGTCTTGTTTGTGACCTTAGAGGAAAGACTTTCAGCTCTTCACCAATGAGTATGATGTTTGTTGTGAGCTTATTATATATGGCTTTAATTATGTGGAGGTACATTTCCTCTATAACCACTTTGTTGAGAGTTTGTATCATAAATGGATGTTGAATTTTGTCACTGTCTTTTCTGCACTTACTGAGACAATCATATAAATTTTATCCTTCATTTTGTCAATGTGGTGTATCACATCTTTGATCCATTGATTATTCAGTAGCATATTGCTAATATCCACATATTTGTGAATTTTACAGTTTTCTTTGTGTAATTAATTTCGAGTTTCATTACATTGTCATCAGAAAAGATCCATGACATTATTTCAATCCTCTTACATTTATTAAGACTTGTTTTGTGGCTTAATGTATAATCTATCTTGGAAAATGTTCCATGTGCGCTTGAGAAGAATGTGTTTTCTGTTGCTTGTGGATGGAATTATCTGTGAATATCTGTTAAGCCCATCAGATCTGATGTGTCATTTAAGGCTAATGTTTCCTTATTGATTTTCTGTCTAAATGATCTATCCATTGATGTAAGTGGGGCATTAAAATATGCTACTCTTTTTGTATTGCTGTCTATTTCTTCTTTTAGGTCTGTTAATATTTGTTTGATATATTTAGGTGCTTCTATATTGGGTGCATAAATACTTACAAATACTGTATCCTCTCATTGGACTGACTCTTTTTTCACTATATAACACCCATTTTTGTCTCTTGTTACAGTCTTTGTTTTAAAGTCTATTTTGTCTGATATAAGTATAGCTGCTCCAGCTTTCTTTTGTTTTTTGTTTACATGGAATATCTTTTTCCATCTCTCAGTTTTCAGACTGTGTGTGTCCTTACATCTAACGTGAGCCTCCTGTAGGCAGCATAGAGATGGGTCTTGGTTTTTTATCCATTCAGGCACACTATGCCTTTTGATGGTAGAATTTAGTCCATTTACATTTAAAGTAATTATTGATAGGCATATACTTATTTCCATTTTGTTAATTGTTTTTGGCTATTTTTGTGTTTCCTCTACATTCTTTTCTTCTTCTCTTCCTTTGTGATTTTACTGCTTTCTTTTGTGGTATACTGATATTCTTTTCTCCTTACCTTGTGTGTATTTTCTATAGGTTTTGCTTTGTGGTTACCATGAAGTTTACATAAAACAACTTACTTCTATAACAGTCTATTTTAAGTTGGTAACAACTTAACTTTGATTCCTTTCTAAAGCTCAACATTTTTACTCTCCCCTCAATATTTTATCTTTTTGATGTAATATTTTACATGTGTATCCCTTAACCAGTTATTGTAGTCATAGTTATTTTTATGACTTTTTTCTTTTAATCTCATACTAACTTTATAAGTGATTAATCTACCACCTTTAGTATATATTTGCCTTTCCAGTGAGATTTATTCCTTCCCTGGACACAATCTTGCCATAAATCCCATCTCCACCAAATGATCCACAATTGGGAGAAAACAAAACCTAGAGCCTCTCCCTGAGGAGCAGAATGTTCAAACTACACATGAGACACTTCAACTTTGGGGACCTGCACCTCAGGATTGAGCCCCAAATCATATAACTTGAAAATGAACAGGGCTTTCATTCCAAGACCAACAAGATTGTAGTGACCTGTGAGACAGTTCTTAAGTGCTCATGTGCTCAGACTTATCCACCCCAGATCCCGTCTCAGAGGTAGCCCATTGCACCTAGACTTAAAATGAAGAAGACTCACCTGCTTGTATTAAAGTGGCAGCCTAAAGGGCAGGCAACCCATTTAACACACACATCTAGGAGGGTGCTGGAACACTCTCTGGAGACAGAAACTGGCAAGGGCCATTTTCACATTCACCCTTTGCCCTCCTCCAGAACACCAGTGTCTCTCAGAAGGGAACTTTTATATGCATCTTGAACCTTGATCTCTGCAGCTGCCATCCAGGGGATGCCTCTTGAGTGCCTGGTTCTGGAGACCAGGGGAGCTTGCATTCCTGGTCCCATGGGACTGTAATAATAGTTGTCACCCAGAAAGGAGCTTGTACCCCTGTCTGGTGCCCCGATTTTTAAAGTTACTACCAGGGAACACCTCTATATTGCCTGGGTCTCATGGCCAGTGGGGCTTATGCTCATGGGTTCCACAGGACTGTAATCAATGGAGAAGAGTTCTTAAATAGCTACCACCCCCAGGGTACAGCAAGAGGCAACATGTTGAGGAGACAGGTCTTTCTGTGTAGGAAACTGAATAGCTAATCAGCATGACTGTGGCCTGGGGGGCAGGCTTCTAAAATTAAAGTTATATCTACAGGATAACTATAATCCTTTCCAGAGATCTTGGAATGTGAGTGGTATCTTCACCCTCTCCCTCTGCTATGTTCTAGTGTGCCAGTGTCTCCTGGAGGGGAGTTTTACACGTGGTTGGTACCCTGGTTTTTACATCTTGCTCCCCAGTATTTTCAGATGTTGACCAGGGGACACCCCTTCGTCACCTGGCAAACCAGGAGGGCTTGCACTCCTGGGTCCTATGGCATTCTGGCAATTGAAGAGACAGTCCTTGGCAGGCTGCCACCCCCATGGCACTTTGCAGACAGCAGATGAGGCACATCCCCCATTCTCTCTGTGAAGGAGGCCTCTCGACTTGTCCGGGAGCTTCAGCAGGAGGGGCAGACTTCAGGTCTGGGATACATCTAATGGACTACAGAGCTGCTCTCAAGAAATTTAGGCTGTGGATGCCATCTTGGCTCTTGCTCCAGCTTGCCAGTAGCTTCCAAAAAAAGAGCTATACACTCATCTGGAGCCTCAATTTTTGCAGCTGCCACCCAGGGAATACCGCCAGATTGCCCTGGCCAGCAGGGCTTATGTTTGTGGACTAACAGGACTGTATATACTTGTATACTTTTAAAAGATGCTGCCTGAGGGTCTGGCTTCCAAACAGCCTGAATTTAGGTACTGAGATCCTCCCCTTAGGAATACAGACAGGTCTTGACACATCCTCAACTACTGGGAGCTATTAACAATATAATAGGCTGCCTGGACAAGCACAGCTTGGTCAAGTACCTTTGACCACCAACATATACTTTATATACTTCCTATACTGTATATTTTTGCATGTAAGTTATAATTGCCAATCAATCAACTTGTCTAAAATATTTATTTCCTTCCTTGTAAGACTGATGTTCACACATAGGTAACGATAGAAATACTACCAGGAAGTACGGTAATACTGACATTCCTATATATACATAATTATTGAAGCCAAATTTTTAACAAAATGATTAAATTAGTTTAAAATATTCCCATGATATTATGATCATTAGAGATGATAGTACTCAGGCCAAAAAAAGTAGTTAATTTAATGCATTCATACTTTGCTCATGTCAGTATAAATTAATGTAATGTAATACTTCTGAAAGGAATATGATAATATGTAGCAAAAAGCAAAGATTTTCATGAGTTTTGCTACAGCAATTCCACACTAGGAAATTTCTCCTAAGGGAATAATTCAACAAAAGCAAGAAGGTATGTGCTCAAAGAATATTCAGTGCAGCATTATCTATAGTACAATAAATGTTCAACAATAGGGAAAGGCTTACTAAATTATGCTACATTAACATAATGGGATATTACACAGCTATGAAAAATGATGATTATAAAAACAAAGAGAAGACAACTGTTTGTAATACAATTTCAAGTTGCAAAAAAGAAACCATAGGTTGTAATTTATACTTGACATCAATTACGTAAAATAAGCTATTTGCAAATAACAACAGGAAAATAATAAGCAATAATGAAAAACACCTGCTATATTAGGATAGACAGAGTCAGGGTAATTGCTTTTCATTTTTTCCATTGCATTTTATTAGTAGTAACAATGGTGATCATAGCAATGAAAATATAAACAGCAATAAAACATCCAAGGTGAAAAGCCACATCACATTCAGAAAGCTGAAACACTTTTAAAGATTTTTAAAAATAGACTTTATTTTTAGAGCAGCTTTAGGTTCATAGCAAAACTGAGCAGAAAGTACAGAGAGTTCTCATATACCTATACCCTCTGCACCCACACATGCACAGTCTTCCCCAGTATCAACATTCCCTACCAGAGTGGTACATTTATTATAATCTGTGAACCTACATTAACACATCATTATCACCCAAAGTCCATAGTTTACATTGGGGTTCACTCTTCGTGCTATATATTCTATGAATTTTGACAAATGTATAATGACACGTTTCCACCAATAAAACATTATACAGAATAGTCTCAGTGCCCCTCACATTATGTGTTCTGCATATTCAATCCTCCCCACCCCCACCCTCTGCCCATCTAAGCTCTGGCAGCCATCAATCTTTTTTTCTTTTCTTTTACACTGACCAGTTTATTATGAAGGATACAACTCAGGAACAGCCAATGGAAGAGATGCATAAGATAAAGCCGCAACCACAAAAACTCTGATTGTTTCAGTGTCTCCATGCTTTTGCCTTTTCCAGAATTTCAAATAGTTGGAATCATACTGTATGTAGCCTTTTCATATTGGCTTCTTTCACTTAGTAATATGCATTTAAGGTTCCTCTATGCCTTTTCATGGTTTTATAGCTCATTTCTTTTAGCGATGAATAATATTCCATTGTATGAATGTATCACAATTTATCTATCTATTCACTTACTGAGGGACACCTTGGTTGCTTCTAAGTTTTGGCAATTATGAATAAAGCTGCTATAAATATCCATGTGCAGGTTTTTGTGTGGATATAAGTTTTCAGCTCTTTGGGGTAAATATCAAGGAGCATGATTGTTGGATCATATAGTAAGAGTATGTTTAGTTTTGTAAGAAACCACCAAACTGTCTTCCAAAGTGTGTGTACCATTTTGCATTACCACCAGCAATGAAAGAGAGTTCCTGTTGCTTCACATTCTAACCAGCATTTGGTTTTGTCAGTGTTCTGGATTTTGGCCATTCCAAGAGGTGTGAGGTAGCATCTCATTGTTTTAATGTGCAATTCCCTTAAGTCATATGATGTGGGACATTTTTTCATATGATTATCTGCCATCTGTATGTCTCCTTTGTGAGGTGTCTCTTAAGGCCTTTGGTCCATTTTTCAATTGGATTGTTCATATTCTTGTTGAGTTTTAAGAGTTATTTGTATATTTTGGATAACAGTCATTTACCAGATATGGCTTTTGCAAATATTTTCCCCTAGCCTGTGGTGCATCTTTTCATTCTCTTGGGCAGTGTCTCTCACAGGCAAGAAATCTTTAATTTTGATGGAGTCCAAATTATCAATTCTTTCTTTCATGGATCATGACTTTGGCATTGTATCTCAAAGTCATTGCCAAACCCAAGGTCATATATATTTTCTCCTATGTTATCTTATAGGAGTTTGAAGTCTATAAATCACTATGAGTTAATTTTTGTAACACGTATAAGGTCTGTGTCTGGATTAATTTATTTGTGTTTTATGTCCAGTTGTTCCGGCACCATTTGTTGAAAAGATTATCTTTGCTCCATTGTATTCCCTTTGTTCCTTTGTCAAAGATCACTTGACTGTATTTATGTAGGTCTATTTCTGGGCTCTATTCTGTTCCAATGGTCAATTTGTTTATTCTTTGCCAATACCACACTGTCTTGATTACTGTAGCTTTACAGTGAGTCTTGAAGTCAAATAGGGTCAGTCCTCCAACTTTCTTCTTCTGCTTCAATGTTGTGTTGGCCATTCTGGATCTTTTGCCTCTCCATATGAAGTTTAGGATCAGTTGGTTGATGTTCACAAAATAACTTACTGGGATTTTCACTGAGATTTCATTGAGTCTATAGATCAATTTGGGAAGAACTGACATCTTGACACTATTGAGTCTTCCTATCCATGAGCATGAAATATCTTTCCATTCATTAGTTATTGATTTCTTTCATCAGAGTTTTGTAGTGTTCCTCATATAGATTTTGTACCTATTTTGTTAGTTTACACTTAAGTATTTCATTTTTTGGAGTGCTACTGTCAATGACATTGCGTTTTTCATTCCAAATTGTACTTGTTCATTGCTGGTATACAGGCAAAGCATTTGGCTTTTGTATGTTAGTCTTATATCCTCCAACCTTGCTATAGTTGTTTATTAGTTCCAGGATTTTTTGTTGTTGTTGATTCTTTGGGATTTTCTACATAAATGATCATGTTATCTGAAAACAAAGACAGTTTTATTTCTTCCTTCCCTATTTGTATTCCTTATATACAATGTTGAAAAGCAGTGGTGAGAGGGGACATATTTGCCTTCTTCCTGATCTTACAGGGAAATATTCAAGCTTTTCCTCTTTAAGTATGATGTTAGCTGTCTTTTTGTAGATATTTTTTATCAAGTTAAGGAAATTCCCTCTATTCCTAGTTTACTGGGAGTTTTTAATCATGAATAGTGTTGGAATTTGTAAAAATCTTTTTCTGCATCTATTGATACAATCATGTGATTTTTCTTATTGATTGATGGATCACATGAATTGATTTTTAAATGTTGAAATAGATTTGCATATCTGGGATAAATCCTACTTAGACATGGTGTATAATTCTTTTTGTACATTGTTGGATTCAGTTTGCTAATACTTTGTTGAGGACGTTTGCATGCATGTTCATGAGAGATATTTGTCTGTAGTTTTTTTGTAATGTCTTTGTCTGGTTTTAGTATTAGGGTAGTGCTGGCCTCCTAGAACAACTTAGGAAGTATTCCCTCAACTATCTTCTGAAAAAGATTGTAGAGAGTTGGTATAATTCTTTTCTTAAGCGTATTTTAGAATTTATCAGTGAGCACCTGGGCCTGGTGCTTTCTATTTATAAAGTTATTAATTATTGCTTCAATTCTTTATTAGATATAGGTCTATTCAGATTGTATATTTCTTCTTTTGTGTGAGGTTTGGTAGATTTTATCTTTATAGGAATTGGTCTGTTCATCTGGGTTATAAAGAGCATAAAGCTGTTCAGAGTTTGCCCATTTTTCAAATGGGTTGTTCATTTTCTTACTTTTGAGTTTAAGAGTTCTTTGTATATTTGGGATGACAGCCTTTTACTTTTAAACACTTTGAGCCAGATGTAAGCATGTGCCTTTTGCTAAATTAACCTCTGAAAGAATGTATTCACTATGGATATCTGGTAAAGTGGTTGCCTATAGGGGAATTCCCTGGCGGTCCAGTGGTTAGGGCTCCACACTTCCACTGCAGGGGCCACGGGTTAGATCCTTGGTTGGGGAACTAAGACCCCCACATGCTGCGTGGCATGGCCAAATAAATAAATAAATAAAAAGTAGTTGCCTATAGAAAGGGGGCAGTTAGAAGACATGGGTTACATTACCAGTTCTAACCTAACTTAGTTGGTGAGTTTTCATAAGTCACTTACATCTGAATCAATCCCATACATGTGTGAGTTCAATTGATGATAATGATCACTCTAACCCACAAATTTAATAAAAATTACAATCTAGTGAAAAAAAGTTTATGGGACTCAATATTTGGCAAATGATATGTGGTGTTGCTTTCCAAGTCTTTCCTAGTTTGCCACACAACACACTGAGATGGTTACAATGACTGTATGTCTATCAAGGGTGAAATTCTGACAGATGTTAGAAACCCAGTAGGGGCCTTAAAGCTTCTTATACTGATAGCCACATATGCCTGAAGTCTCAAAACAATAATTTTATATTTTTAGTATTTCACATCAGTTTTCTACTATCAAGGTTTTTAAGTATGATTTCTTAGGAAAGCACTAAAGTAATATTACTACACTGGCCATAGGTTATGCAATAATGAATAATTAATGATAAGTAATGAATAATCATCACATATACTCAATTGTTTACTACTATGTAATGGGGACCAATCTGAGAGCAAATCAATCACTAGTCCCTTATTTCACAGTGCCTAAAAAGGATTGATCATAACAGGCTGTACAGAGCTTAATGAATCACATATAAAAGTTTTAATACTTATAAAAATTTTAATAAAATAAGGAGTTTCAATGAAATAGTACCTTTTAGAGTTAATATTAAATCAAATCCTTATTTTAAATTCAGACTAGTTAACTAATTAATGTGGCCTAGCCTGTATGTGATCTTTCCTGGAGAATGTTTCATGTGCCCTTGAAAAAAATGTGTACATTGCATGGAATGTTCTATATATATCTCTTAAGTCAATCTGGTGCAATGCATCAATTAAGTCCAGTGTTTCCTTACTGATTTTCTGTCTGGGTAATCTGTCCATTGATGTAAATGAGGTGTTAAAGTACTCTACTGTTATTGTATTACTGTTAATTTCTCCCTTTTTTTCTGTTAATATTTAGGTTATATATAGGTTAGGTGCAAATGTTTATAAATGTTATATCCTCTTTTTGGATTGATCCCTTTATCATTAAGTAATGTCCTTCTTTGTCTTTTTTATAGACTATGTTTTAAAGTCTATTTTGTCTGATAGGAGTATTGATGCCCAAGCTTTCTTTTTGTTTGCATTTGCATGGAATATCTTTTTTGATCCCTTCACTTTCAGTCCCTAAGTTGTTAGCTCTGAAGTGAGTCTCTTATAGGCAGCATATAGATGGGTCTTATTGTTTTCATTCATTCAACTGTCCTATATCTTTTGATTGGGCATTTAGTCCATCTCCATTTAAAATGATTATTGATAGGTATGTACTTATTGCCATTTTGTTACTGGTTTTCTGGTTGTTTTATAGTTCTCTGTGACTTTCTTCTTCTTTTAGTCTCTTTCCTGGTATTTTGGTGACTTTCTTTAGTATTATGTTCAGGTTCTTTTCTTTTTTCTTTCTGAGTATATATTGTAGGATTTTGGTTTTTGGCTGCCATGAGCTAGATTTTATATATATGTGTGTGTGTGTGTATAGATATATATAACTATATCTATATATACACATATATATTAGTTTTAAGCTGATAGTCATTTTTAAGTTCAAACACATTCTAAAAGCTCTTCCGTTTTTACTCCTCTCTCCACACTTTATGTTTATGATGTCTTATTTTGCATCTTTGTGTGTATCCTTTAGCTGTTTATTGTAGTTATACTTGATTTTATGACTTTTGTCTTTTAACTTTCCTACTAGCTCTTTAAAGTAGTCAATCTACTGCCTTTAACATATACTTGCCTTTAATCAGTGAGATTTTTTTCCTTCATATATTTTCTTATTCCTTGTTATAACCTTTTCTTTTTCACTTAAAGAAGACCCTTTAACATTTCTTGTAAAACTGGTTTAGTAGTGATGAACTTTTAAACTTTTTGTTTGTCTCAGATATTCTTTATTTCTCCTTAAATTCTAAATGATAACCTTGCCAGGTAGAGTATCCTTGGTTGTAGAGTTTTTTTTTCTGCACTTTAAATATATCATGCCATCTCCTTATAGCCTGCAAAGTTTCTGCTGAAAAATCAGCTGATAGCCTTGTGGAGGGGGGGCTCCCTTGTATGTGACTCTTTGTTTTTGTTTTGTATTTTTGTTTGTTTTTGGTGCCTTCACAATTCTCTCTTTAACTTTTACCATTTTAATTATGATACGTCTTGGTGTAGATCTCTTTGGCATCTTATTTGTGATTCTCTGTGCTTCCTGGGCCTAAATATCTGTTTCCCCAAGTTAGGGGGCTTTTCAGCCATTATTTCATCAAATATGTTTTTGAACCCTTCCTCACCATCATTTATTTATTTTTTTAAAATTCATTTATTTATTTTTCTTGGCTGCGTGGGTCTTCATTGCTGCACACAGGCTTCCTCTAGTTGTGGTGAACGGGGGCTACTCTTCATTGCAGTGTGCGGGCTTCTCATTGCGGTGGCTTCTCTCATTGTGGAGCACAGGCTTTAGGCATGCAGGCTTCAGTAGTTGCAGCAAGCGGGCTCAGTAGTTGTGGCACGCAGGCCCTAGACCATGCAGGCTTCAGTAGTTGCAACGTGTGGGGTCAGTAGTTGTGGCTCACAGGCTCTAGGGCACATGGGCTTCAGTAGTTGTGGCATGCAGGCTCAACAGTTGTGGCTCACGGGCTCTAGAGCGCAGGCTCAGTAGTCATGGCAGATGGGCTTAGTTGCTCCACGGCATGTGGGATATTCCTGGACCAGGGATCGAACCTGTGTCCTCTGCATTGGCAGGTGGATTCTTAACCACTGTATCACCAAGGAAGTCCCTCAACATCATTTATTGAAGAGACTGTCCTTTCCCCATTGTATGTTCTTGGTATCTCTGTCAAAGATTAATTGACCATAAAGGCAGGGATTTATTTCTGGCATCACTGGTGTGTTCCATTGGCCTATATGTCTATTTTTATGCCAGTACTTTGCTGTTTTTATTACAATAGGTTTGTAGTACATTTGGAAATCAGGTAGTGTGATGCCTCAAGCTTTGTTCTTTCTGTTCAAGAGTGCTTTGGCTATTCAGAGTCTTTACTGTTTCCACACGAATTTTAGGATTGTTTTTTCTATTTCTGTGAAAAATGCCACCAGAATTTTGATAGAGATTGCATTCAGTCTGTAAACTGCTTTGAGTAGTATGGACATTAATCATTAAATTACTGAAACTAGTACGATAATGCTATGAACAACTTTATCCAATAAGCTTTAACATTGATGATATAGGCAACTTCCTTGAGACACACATTACTAAAACTAATTCAGGAGGAAATTAAAAACTTTAATAGTTACACTGCCACTGAAAGTAATGAAAAAATAATCACTTTTCCACAGAGAAAACCTCAAGCCTAGATGGCTTCACTGGTCAGACCTACCAAACATTCAAGAAATTATTTCAGTCATATATGATATAGTCCAGATGATAGAAAATTCCAGAGTGTTATTCCCTAAAACATTTAATATATTTAACGTGACCTCTAATGCCCAAACCTGACAAAAACAATGAGAGAAAAGAAAATTACAAGGCTACCTCACTTATAAATACCAATACAAAAACATTTAAACAAAATATTAGCACATTGAATTCAGTAATATAAAAATTAATAGTAGATCATTAGCATAACCAACTTGAAAATTATATGACAGTAAGAAAACAACTTAATTCATGGGGAAATGTAAACTTGGAAATTAAAACTGAAGAGAATGGATTATCTTAATGTGATAACAGGTATTTGGAAAACCTAGATTAAACATTATATTTAACAGTAATATAATAGAAATTTTCCTTTAAATTTTGGAGATAAAAATATTTTCTTTTACTGATTCGATTTAATATTATTCTGGAGGTTCTTGCCAGTGTAATAGCAAAGAAAAACAGATAAAAGATATAAAAACTTGGAAGGGAGTAGACAAAACTGTCATTTTCAGATGATTTATAGAAAGAAAATATAAAAGAATCTACTAAGAAATTATTCAGGGCTTCCCTGGTGGCGCAGTGGTTGAGAGTCTGCCTGCTAATGCAGGGGACACGGGTTCGAGCCCTGGTCTGGGAAGATCCCACATGCCACGGAGCAGCTGGGCCCGTGAGCCACAACTACTGAGCCTGCGCGTCTGGAGCCTGTGCCCCGCGACGGGAGGGGCCGCGATAGTGAGAGGCCCGCGCACCGCAATGAAGAGCGGTCCCTGCACCGCGATGAAGAGCGGCCCCCACTTGCCGTAACTAGAGAAAGCCCTCGCACGAACCGAAGACCCAACACAGTCAAAAATGAAGAAATAAATAAATAAAGTAGCTATAAAATTAAAAAAAAAAAAGAGAGAGAGATTGGCAAAAAAAAAGAAATTATTCAAATAATAATACTATGTAGAAGTTTGTGGATCAAAATCAGCATGAAAAAAACAATTGTATTTCTATATACCAGCAACAAACATAAGATAAAGATTTTAAATATGGCTTATTTACAATAGAATCAAAAATATTGAATACTTGGGAATATATCTGATAAAAAGGTGCATAAAATCTTTGAAAAAATTATAAAACTTTATTGTAAAGCATAAATAAATATAGAGATAATATTTTCATAGGAGATTTAGTATTTTAAAGATGGCTCCTCTCCAAATTGGTCTATAGAATTAAGACACTTCCAATTAAAACACCCACAGGAATTTGTGAAACATAACAAGCTGGTTCTAATTTTATATGGAAATGTAAAGAGCCCAAAATAGCTAAGAATATTTAGTGGATAATGTTGGAATCCCTTAGGATCCTTTTTTCTATTTTTGTGAATCCCTTGGTTCCTCAAGTTCACTTTCACTTCCACTAGCCAGCAACTGCAATTCTTAGAAGACTTTCCTTGTCCCAGTACCCATAGAACAAGAGAGTCAGGGCAGCCATTAAGCAGTGTCAAAAACTGTAGTAGCATGAAAGACCAGCTTCTTTGCCAATGCTGACATCCATAAGACACAGTAGGCACAGTGCCAAGGGCCCACAATAATTTTAGGGGTCTGCAAAAATGTTTTAATTTTATTTTAAAATCAGAAGAATAACATTAATATAATTATATGAATATGTAATAATAAATCTGGCCTGGACTGTATTCATCTTTCCACTAATGGAGCCATAAAAATATAAATTTAAACAATTTTAATAGAGAAAGGGGTTTATGGTGGTAAAAGTACCTAGGGCTCACAGTCATAATGTGACCTTGTTCTTTGCTCTGGGTCCCCAAAACTCTGAAGAATAAATTTTGATGCAAAGTTTTACCCTGTGTTTTCAGACTAAAGCTATCCTCTATGCACCTCTCCTTCCCCATTTTTTTTCTTGTTCTGTTTCCTTACTCCTATACCAGTTTCCCAATCCACTTCTGCTGAACTCTAAGGCAACACTCTTTAGAAAGAAAAATCAAATGGAAAAACTTGCTCTAAAAGATAACAATAAAGATAAGTATAGACAATAGACTAATAAGAAAAAAACTAGAGTCCAAAGACTGACTAACATATATGTGGACATGTTTTTTAATAAAGGAGGCACTGAGAGCAGTAAGTCTATTTAATGAATATTGATAGAAATATTAGGTATCTATACTTGGCCAAAGCAACCTAAAAATTATATTCAAGAGCATCAAGACTTTCCTCAAGAAGAAGAACAATGTGTGGAATTTATGCTATCAGATATCAAGACTTATTAGACTGTAGTCAGTAAGACAATATTGCATAGGCACAGGGAGAATAAACAGACCAATAGAAGAGACCAGAAACACACTCACGGACATAAGAAAATACGGTGTCTAATGTAGCTGGCACTGCAAATCAGTAGTAAAAATATGCGGTATTCAATATGTTGTTATAATTTGGTAATTAAAATGTGAAAAAATGAAACAGAATTATTGCTTCATGCCAGATTCAAGGACAATATTTTTAAAACTTGTGACAAAAGTATAGGAGAGATGTTTATGACTAGTATAGGGAAGAATTATAAAAGCTCAGTAAGTATAAACAATTAATAAATAAAATCTGACAACAGTAACAAATTTAAAACTTCCTATTCATAAAATAATACAACAGAGGAAATTTTAAAAAGGCAAATCTCAAAGTAGTAGCCAATAATTACAACTATTATTACTGACAGAATTGTGGCCAATATATATATGAGGATATTAAAAACCATAACCTGATCATCACTTTTCTATTCTTTTTATGGCCAATGTTTAAGTTTAATCTTTTTTTTGAAACTGCATAAATTGGTTATTATTATTGTTTTGCAAACCAATTTTTGTTAGATTTTGTTTCCCATATAAGAAAATATATCAAAAGGAAAAAATCAAATAAGCTATTTGAAAAAGAGGAGGTAGGATCAAAGATGTAAAAAAATACATATTTTACAAATGAAGCAGACATATGCAAATGTGTATGATTATTGCTAAATACACAATCACAAATCAAAAGCACAGTAAAATGTCATTATATTTTATATTTCACTGGTAAAAAGTAAAAAGTTTGACTATACCGAGAAGTAAAGTTTTGATGATGTGGAGACACTTATACACTACTAGCTGGACTTTATATTGTAAACCACTTTGGAAAACCCTTTGGCATTACCTACTAAAGTTGAAAGTATGCATATTAAATGAAATTTTAATTGTAGGTATATTCCCTTGAGAAATTCCTCCACATTTACCAAGAAGGCATGCATTGGGAACATTGTTTATTATAACAAAACACAGAAACAAATCCACAGACAGAAGAAAAAAATTGTGGTATATTTATATAATAGAATAGGATACAGCATTTAAGATGAATATACCTAAACTATATCTCAACATGGATAAATTCACAAATATAAAGTTAAATACTATTTTTTTTAAAAAATCAAGTCATAGAAGGATATACCAATTTCCTTGACTGAATACCAGTTTCCTTAATAGAAAATAGACATAATAATACCTATCTAATAGAGTCATTGAGATTAAATGAGACTTTATTTTCAAGGCACAACATATGCTTTCAAAAGCTTATATATTTTAACTTCATATTATCAAGGATGTAAAAATATGAGAAATATTTCTATTTAAACTAATTTTAAAATTGTATTGAAGAAATGTAATAACTTTAGAATCACTTTAGAAGCATCTGCTCATATGTATGATTGATATGGTAATTTTTAAAATTTCTTATTCTCAGATTAATACAATCTTCTAAGTACCTATACTTTTCAAATAAGTAAGTGTACTTGAAAGAAATAAAACCATATTTCCTTTAGCAATATAACAAATATCAAACTTTTTACTTATCCATGTAGATCTACTCTTTTTTTAGTCCAAATTATGTCTCATTAAATCTTAAAGGCTACTACATACATAGTGAGTATAGGTTATGATAAAATCAGAAAATTATTATGAGTGCATTATAAGACATAAAATTTTGGATATATAGAAAAATCTCTTTATGTAACAGTATAAAGATTTGGAGAGAAGGAGTAGGTATTCATCTTCCTGTGATGATTTATGGAAAATATTGTACACATTGGAATGATTTCAAGGAATTTTAGTTTTGAAAACAAAAACAGAGTTATCTGTACCACTGGAATCATGGAAAGTAGTACACATAGAAATTGCAAATCTTTTATTTTTCCTTTATTAAAAAAAATTTATGTTGTTTTTTCCAATTATGTATGTGATGCCTATAGAGGTAATCTTCTAGAGCAGTTAAGGGCATGGACTTTGCAAGTAGAGAGGCTTGCATTTAAATCTGACTCTAGTCTCAAAACTAGAATGACTTCGAACTAGTTATCTGAATAAGTTTCTGACTTTGGAAAATAATGCTGGAGGGAAGAGGAGTTAGCATAACACCAAGCACATCATTGGTTTTTAGGCAATGATAGATATTTTTAAAAATTAAAGAAATAGTCTATCTAATAATAACAGCTATATTTTTCTTTGTTTTTTATTTTCAAATTACTTGAACAAAAACAAATATAAAAAGAGTTTACCCATTTTTCACATACACCCACCCCCTGACTCTGATAACCGCCAATCAGTTCTCTGTTATCTATAAGCTTGGTTATTTCTTTCTTTCTTTCTTTCTTTCTTTCTTTCTTTCTTTCTTTCTTTCTTTCTTTCTTTCTTTCTTTCTTTTCCATACAACAAGAGAGATCATTGAATATTTGTCTTTCTCAGTCTGGCGTATTTCACTTAGCATAAGGCCTTCAAGCTCCATCCAAGTTGTCACAAATGGCAAGATTACATACTATTTTATGGCTGAATAATATTCCATTGTATATATATACATCACATTTTCTTTACCCATTCATCCATTGACAGACATATAGGTTGTGTCCATATCTTGGCTATTGTAAATAATGCTGCAATGAACAGGGGAGTGCATACATCATTTCAAGTTAGTGTTTTTGTTTTCTTTGGATAAATACCCAGAAGAGGAATTACTGAATCATATGGTAGTTCTATTCTTAATCTTCTGAGTAACCTCCATGCTGTTTTCCATAGTGTTTGCACCAGTTTGCATTCTCACCAACAGTACACAAGTGTTCCCTTTTCTTCACATTCTCACCAAGACTTGTTATTTCTTGTCTTTTTGATAATAGCCATTCTGACAGGAGTGAGATGATATCTCATTGTGATTTTGATTTGCATTTCCCTGATGATTAATAATGGAGAGCAGCTTTTCATGTACCTGTTGGCCATCTGTATGTCTTCTTTGGAAAAATGTCTATTCAGATCTCCTGCCCATTTTAAAATTGGAATGTTTAAGGGTTTTTTGCTATTGAGTTGTATGAGTTCTTTATGTATTTTGGACATAGCTCCTTACCAGATACATGATTTGCAAATATTTTCTCCCATTCAGTAGGTTACTTTTTCATTTTTTTGATGGTTTCCTTTGCTGTGCAGAAACTTTTTAGAACTTTGTAATTCCACTTAATTATTTTTGCTTTTCTTGCTTGGGTTTTGGGGTCAGATCAAAAAAGCTCATCATCAAGCTCAATGTCAAGGAGCTTACTACCTATGTTTTCTTCTAGGATTTTATGGTTTCTGATCTTAACATTGAAATCTTTAATCAGTTTTCAGTTAATTTCTGTGTATGGGGTAAGATAGTGGTCTAGTTCCATTCTTTTACATATAGCTATCCCATTTTCCCAATACCATTTATTGAAGAGACTGTCCTTTTCCCATTGTATATTCTTGGCTCCTTTGTCAAAAATTAATTGACCATCTATGCATGGATTTATTTCTGGGCTTTCTGTTCTGTCCTATTGATCTATGTGTCTGTTTTTATGTCAATACCATACTGTTTTAATTACTATAGCTTTGTAATATGGTTTGAAATCAGGAGTGTGATGCCTCCAGCTTTGTTGTTTTTTCTCAAGATTGCTTTGGCTATTTGGGTCTTATATGGTTCCATACAAATTTTAGGATTGTTTGTGCTATTTATGTGAGAAATGCTATTGGAATTTTGATAAGGATTGCATTGAACCTGTAGATTGCTTTGGGTAGTATGGACATTTTAACAATATTCATTCTTCCAATCCATGAGAATGGAATATCAGTCTATTTAGGTGTGCCTTGTTCAATTTCTTTCATTAATGTCTTGTAGTTTTCAATATACCTTTCTTTAACCTCCTTGGTTAAATGTATTCCTAGATATTTTATTATTTTTGAAGCAATTGTAAATGTTATTTTTTTAAAGATTTATTTTTTAAATAATTTATCATTAGTATATAGAAATTCAACATGTTTTTCATATTGATTTTGTATCTTGCAACTTTACTTAATTTTTAGTTCTAACAGTTTTTTGATGGAGTCTTTAGGGCTTTCTATATATACTATCATGTCATCTGCAAATAGTTTCAATTTTACTTCTTTCTTTCTTATTTGGATGCATTTTATTTCAATTTCTTGCCTAATTGCTCTGGCTAAGACTTTCAATACTATGTTGAAAAGAAGTGAAGAGAGTGGCCATCCTTGTCCTATTTATGATCTTTCTGGAGAGGAAGGGCTTTCAGGTTTTCACACTGAGTTTAATGTTGGCTGTGGGCTTGTCAAATATGTTCTTTATTATATTGAAAAGTATTACCTCTATGCTCACTTTATTGACAGTTTTCATCATAAATAAGTGTTGAATTTGTCAAATGCTTTTTCTGCATTTATTGAGATAATATGATTTTTATCCTTCATTTTGTTAACGCAGTGTATCTCATTGACTAATTTATGAATGTTGAACAGTTGTGACATACCTGGATTAATCCCACTTGATCATGGTGTATGATCTTTTTAATGTATTATTGAATTCAGTGTGCTAATATTTTGTTGAGGATTTTTGCATCTGTGTTTATCAGGGACAGTGTCATTTAATTTTCTGTTCTTGTGGTGTCCTTGTCTCTTTTGGTAACAGGATGATGCTGGACTCATAAAATGAGTTTGAAAGAGTTCCATCCTCTTCTATTGTTTGGAAGAGTTTGAAAAAGATTGGTATTAATTCTTCTTTGAATGTTTGGTAGAATTCATCAGCGAAGCCATCTGATCCTGGACTTTTGTTTGTTGGGAGGTTTGGGACTACCCATTCAGTCTCCTTAATAGTAATTGGTCTATTCAGATTTTCTATTTCATTATGATCCAGTCTTGGTAAGTTGTATCTTTCTAGGAATTTATTCATTCTCCTGAGTTTCCAATTTGTTCTCATATAATTGTTCATAGTAGTCTCATAATCTTTTGTATTTCTGTGGTATCAGTTCTAATAACTCCTCTTTCATTTCTGATTTTATTTATTTGAGTTCTCTCTCTCTTGCTCTCACTCTCACTCTTGCTCTTTTATTTGGTGAATCTAGCTAAAGGTTTGTCAATTATGTTTATTTTTTCAAAGAACCAGATCTTAGTTTCACTGATCTTCTATTCTCTTTTTAGTCTCTATTTCATTTATTTCTGCTCTAATATTTATTATTTCCTTCCTTCTACTAACTTTGAGCTTCATTTGTTCTTGTTTTTGTAATTCCTTCTGGTGTAAAATAAGGTTGTTTGAGACTTTTCTTGTTTCTTGAGGTAGGCTTTACACTATGAATTTCCCTCTAAGAACTGCTCTTGTTATATCCCATAGATTTTGGTATGTTACATTTCCATTTTCATTTGTCTTAAGGTGTTTTGTATTTGTTTTTTGATCCATTGGTTGTTCAGTAGCACATTACTAATCTCCATGTATTTGTGAATTTTCCAGTTTTCTTCATGTAATTAATTTCTAGTTTCATAACTTTGTTGTCAGAAAAGTTCCTTGATATTATTTCAATCCTCTTAAATTTATTAAGACTTGTTTTGTGGTCTAATATATGATCTATCTTGGAAAAGGTTCCATGTGCACTGGAGAAGAATGTATATTTTGTTGCTTGTGGATGGAATATTCTGTAAATATCTGTTATGTCCATCAGGTTTTATGTGTCATTTAAGGGAAATGTTTTCATATTGATTTTCTGTCTGGATGATCTATTTATTGATGTAAGTGGGGGTATTAAAGTCTTCTACTGTTATCATATTGCTATTAATATTTGCTTTATATATGCAGGTACTCCTATGTTGGGTGCATACATTTTTACTAATGTTATATCCTCTTGTTGGATTGACTCCTTTATCATTATGTAATGCCCTTCTTTATCTCTTGTTACAGTCTTTGTTTTAAAGTCTATTTTGTCTGATATAAGTATAGCTACTCCAGCTTTCTTTTAGTTTCTATTTCCACAGAATATCTTTTGCCATCCCTTCACTTTCAGTCTGCTTGTGTCCTTACATCTAAAGTGAGTTTCTTGTAGGCAGTATATAGATGGGTCTTGTTTTTTGTTTAATCTATTCATGTACACTATGTCTTTTGATGGGAGAATTTAGTCCATTTACATTTAAAGTAATTATTGATAAGCATATACTTATTTCTGTTTTGTTAATTGTTTTTTGGCTGTTTTTGTAGTTCTTCTCTGTTCGTTTCTTCTCTTGCTCTCTTCCTTTGTGATTTTATGACTTTTTAAAGTTGTATGCTTATATTTCTTTCTGCTTTCTTTTGTTTATATAATATAGGTTTTGCTTTGTGGTTACCATGAGGCTCACATATAACAACTTATATCTATAACAGTCTATTTTAAGTTAATAACAACTTAATTTTGATCCCATTGTAAAGCTCCACATTATTAATCTCAACCCAATAGCTATTTCTAATGACACATTTAGTATGCATAAGTCATTGTGATGAGCAATTTGTGTCCATTATCTCACTAAGTCTTGGGGAAAAAAACTGTATCAGAAAGCTACATTTATTATTTCTATTTTACAGAGACACAAAAACAAGTCTTAGATAATATTGTTAAATAAAAAACTAATTAAAAGAGCTTTCTCTCCCAAACGTAATCATTGATAATATTTCAAAGTAGTTTCTTCAAAACTTCTGCTTTTCACTAAATATTTTCATGTATACATTTTTAATGTTAATTAAGAGTCTTCTAAACTTGTTAATATTACTTAAACTTCTTAATGATGGATATTTAAGGTTTTTGAATATTTTAGTCTCTAGAAATAATTTTGCAATGACCATCTTTGTGAATAAAACCTTATCTTTATCTCTATCAGATGATGCCCTTAGGATAATTAATGAGAGGAGTTATATTTTTCATTTTTTAAGATTTTTGATTCAAATGGACAATTTTTTTGTCTGGAAAGTTTGTACCAGCATATAATATTTAATGTGTATATGTTAGAATATACATATAGGTATATATGGAAATAGATATATAATTTTAAATTAGCTCAACATGTTTGTAATATTTATTTTTTGAGATGAGATTTGTAGACACAAGCCAATCTGGTATATGTGAATGAAAATTTCAGAAATCACTGCTAACATCACCCTACAGAAAATAAGCTTTCAACTCTCTGTTGGGATAAAAACCACTGAAGCAAATAAAATTTCTCCTTTCATAGATTAGGGAAGTAAACTGGTCCAAACAGATAAACAAAAAGCATCTAAGCTAATGAAAGAGACAGATGCCAGATAAGAAGGTGAGAGTATTGAATTGAAGACTAATGTTTTTAGGCTTTAAGAAACAGATGACTAGAAATTATAAGACTTCTTTTTCAGGGCTGTCAGGGTGAAAGTCCTTATAAATAATCATTTTCTCTTTTGTAAAGTTAGAAACAGAGGATTACTTTGACTGACAGCCAAAGAAAAGAAAGGATACTGAAGAAAAAGGAAGCATATTGATAGTAGGAAATGACTAAAAAAAAAAAAAAACAGGCTAATTTTTGAGAAAAGTGTTTAAACTTCAAGAAAATTAAATAACAAGGAATAATGAATTAATCTAGAGAATAAAGAATAAAGATTAAGAGCCAGCAAAGGTTATGACCACCCATAAGGCAGCACATCATTTTTTTATTCAATACACTAAATATTTTTTGATTACCTAATAGATGCTGAGCAGTGAATTAGACCACATTCTTCCTAAGCCATTGTATTGTAGAGTAGCCTATTCCTTCTTAAGGAACCCAGGGTGAATTCTTGTACTACCTGTGGAGAATACTGTGGATTTTTCACTGTATGATGCATTTCCTCTATGAATCTCGGTACAAGCGTTAAGGAGAAATATCTTCTCAGATACTGGAGGACTGTTTTTTTTCATTCTTGGGTGGTAAGTGTCTGAGTATAAACCCTTCTGCCTCTTCCAAACAGACACTGAAGGCCCACTATCCTCATTTTACAGATGTGGAAACTGAGATCTAGGGTTAGTTTGGTGGTTGCTTAAAAAGAAAATCATTAATTAGAGATAGAACTGGGTCAAAGGCCAAGGTTTTGACATCCAAGTCTGTGTTATTCTTAGTAAACTAAACCAGTTCTTTTTAAAGCCCTATCTGTCAAAAAAAAAAAAAAAAAAAAAAAAAGCTATTTGAATCACTTATAGTAGATAGGCACACAGGGCTTTCTTTCTGGGGAAGTCATCTGAAATGAGATAGGCAGGTATAAATATCAAAAACAAATAGACCTGTTTTCATGTAGAGGGGAAATCCAAAGCAGGAGTCCATCTGTGAAATGAGTCAATGTGGTATGTGAGACCAAGAATGGGAGATACTGCAACACTGACAGCTCAGATGGACTGGAATTTCATCCATGGCACACTGCATACTGAGCCTGCAAGAATCAACATAAATTCCAGGACTGAGTAAATGGTGAAGTAGAGGTGGTTGACTTAACCAACTTGACCTGAGATTACAGTTGAGTTTAGAGACGCAAGGTAACAAGTGATACCTTAACTATAAGACTGGGAAAGGCAGTGGATGACTATGCACCATTAACAAGGAGAAGAATAAAAAATAATTTTTTGAACAAGCATACAGTTTGTATTTAAGGATTTTTTCAAAGATTCTTTTAATGAGTGAGAAATATTCAAATACATGCGTATAATTTTTCTGTACTTCATCAACAATACTGATCACTAGGGCTTCTTCAGAAGATTCTGATAGGCTATTCACTTGGCCTGAATAGCAAAATGTATGAAATGGCATTGCCTAAGGGCTTTATACAGAGAAAAATTTAAAACATATCCAGCTGCCAGATGGAAGATGTGTTTGCAGAGCTCAGAAAACTGCTGCAGAGCAAACACTGCTGAACAATAGCAACTGGGGCCTGCCTTGGCACTAGTTATCTATTTGCATTAAACAGGGCACAGAAGAGATATTGCTATGGTCTGCTAAGTGTTAGTGCTGGATTAAGACCTATTGTAAGTTATGAAAAACACTACAACACAAGCAGCTATAATGATTTAAGAAAATATGACTGCTGCTGTTGTTTCATCTAGGAGGATGGCACTTATAAAAATACAAATTACTTCATATAACTGATTTCTGATCTACATGGAATCATACAACCGCATCATGCTATCATGTTTTACAATGATATATATTACTATCGTTGGCCAGGTTTATGGAAGTAGTCTCAGAAATTATCTTTCTTCAAGGTATCAATATGTAAGAAGATAGGACCTTGGTTGTGCTTAATTTGCCTAATTACCTTGGATTACTCTACGCTACCAAGGGTTATTTCTGAAGTCAATTTATACAGATGCTTTGTGTGATATGGGAGATATAAAAAGAATGTCTCCAAAATAAGATATGTAGAAGAGAAGCACAGAAGTTGGAGTCAGACAAAGGAAAGGTTTTTACCACTGTGTACCTCATTATTTATTGATCTATGAAAACTGATAATATGTAGTTCACATAGTTGATGGGATAATTTAATTAAACACCATAAAAGAAGGCTCTGATCATAATCTGGTTTATAACAAGGTAGCAATCATGACAAAAAATATTTGATTGTTGTTAAAAGGTTCCTCTTAAACCTAGAAATATAAACTATGAGAAAGGAATGATGGTCTCTCCACCAGAATACCCACAGAGGGAAGCTGGCTACTCTTTACCACTCTCCAACCTCTACCCCATATCACCTGCATATCTCAGCATTAAGTTATGGCTTATTTAACCCAATCTGGGGAATGATTTATGTACCCCTGCAGGCTAAACCCCAACTAGTATGGACACTAGTCAAAAATGTATTAATAGTTTCCTTCCTAGCAAGTGGAATATGGAAATAGTTCACAGCTGCCATCAATGCCTGATGAATGAGTTTCTGGAGGTGTTCAAAACCCCAGATGCCTGTGAGAGCATCGTGCTGAAACTTTTTGACCTACACCAATGCTGTGCAGTATCTCTGCTTGACTAACTACAGACTAAACTCCCTCTGATAGGCTGGGAATACTGAGTCCCTGACCTTAGTTTGCGGTCATTACCCATCTTTCTCACAAATGTCCCCTCTGTTGTTTTCAAATTCATAAGGTCACACAAAATGCCTGCTCTGTTTAGAACAGAATTTTTTGGAACTGATGTCTACCTAGCTTAGATTTGAGTTTAGCCAGTGTCCCTGAGTTTTATGATACTGGATTTACACAGCCATTCACTCCTTCCTCACCTTATACTTGCACCTTGTCTTGGTTGTACTCTCAAATCCACATAAACTGTTTCCAGCTCACATCCATCTGGTTACTGGCTTTCGATTCTTGGAAGAGCTCCTCGTGTCAATAATGCAGCCCAGGCCTACAGTTTAAGTCACTCTTGGTTGCTTTATAATGGCTCATTTAGCATAAAATTCATGCAATGGGGCAAGTTGTGTCTTCTACTTCTTATGAAGTAGTTTGCTTAGGTTAACAAACTGGTTTTCCACTGAGACTAATTTCTTCACTTCTATCTTATGCTCCGTATTCAGCAAATAAAAGAGTTTCAATGAAAAGAACCACAGTGTTCTCCACACATAGTACAAGAATTCACCCTGGGTTCCGTAAGAAGGAATAGGGTACTCTACAATACAGTGGCTTAGGAAGAATGTGAGAACATGTATATGTAGGCCAACAAAGAATGAATGTCTGACCTGTGTCCAGAAAAATAAAAGGCCCAGAAGTGTAATATTATGCTGCATTATAGAACATTATTGAAAAGTCTAAACTGTTCTTTAGAAAAGTTTTATTTTCCAAGTTATTTATACCTATTCATGCCATTTAGACTTCCTAACAAAACCTGTTGGGCCACACACTACTCACCTGCATAAATTTACTTGTTAGAAGCATCCAAATTAGGCATCATTAGGCAGATTACAGTTTTAGAGTTTAAGACACTTGAAAATGTTATTTAAAAATAACCTGTAATAATTTTTAAGATATCTCTATTATAGGGGAATGTGTAAAAGAAGTAGAAAGAGGTAAATATCTCAATTTTCTAAAAAGATAATGGATAGATCTCAGTAGTGTGGACCTAAATAGATATATATTAGTTATAATGAAACAAAAACTAAAATACTACATAAGTGGGCTAGGAAAAGTCAAAAAGAATGAGCCTCAATTAATTGTAGAATAGATTAGTAAATATTAATTACAACTCATTGTGTCACATTCTGGGGGTCCCAATCTGGTCTAGCCCCGAGCATTGCTCAATAGATTATTGGGTAGGAATGGGCAAAGGACTTGAATAGACATTTCTCTAAAGAAGATATACAGATAGCTAATAAGCACATGAAAAGATGCTCAATATCACTAGTTATTAGGAAAATTCAAATCAAAACCACTTCACACCCATTAGAAAGACTATTATAAAAAATTATAATAAAAAGGAAATAACAAGTGTTGATGGGGATGTAGAGAAATTGGAACCCTTGCACATTGGGAATGTAAAAAACCACTGTGGAAAACAAAAATTACCACATGAACCAGCAATTGCTCTTCTGGGTATATAACCAAAAGAATTGAAATCAGAGACTCAAACAGATATTGGTACACAAATGTTCATAGCAGCATTATTCATAAGAACCAAAAAGTAGAAACAGCCAAGTGTCCACTGACTGTCCATCAGTGGGTAAATAAAATGTGGAATATACACACTGTACTATTATTCAGCCTTAAGAAAGAATGAAGTTTTGGCACCTGCTATAACGTGGATGCACCCTGAAGACATTACACTAAGTCAAGTAAGCCAAACACAAAAGGACAAACGTTGTATGATTCTGTTTCTCTGAGGTAGCTGGAGTGGTCAAATTCACCGAGACACAAAGTAGAACGGTGGATTCCAGGGGCTGGTGGGGAGGGAAAAATGGGGAGTTATTGTTTAATGTGTATAGAGTTTCAGTTTGGGAAGATGAAAAATGTTCTGGGGATGGATGGTAGTGATGGTTGCACAACAGTGTGAATGTATTTAATGCCACTGAACTGTATACTTAAAGATGGTTAAGATGGTCAGTTTTATGTTATGTATATTTTACAATAAAACAACAACAACAAAAACAACAACAAATAGATTATTGGGTGGGAAGAGTTATCTCTGCAAAGAAGGAGTATGCCTTATCTGCAAAATGAGTGAAGTGGCCAGTCATGTCCTTGTATTTGTCCCCTATACCCTGATTATTCTCGTTATCTTTCTTCTTTTTGTCCATATTTGTAGCTGAAATCATGCTGCCTGGGAACAATAAGGAGTCACAACCTATTTCTATGATGAAAAGAACAAGGAGGGAAAAGGTAATTAGTCATATTTTTTCTTTTTCCTCATTCCTCTTTGTTGCTACATACTTCCCATAGTGTTTTCCCTCTCTTTTTCTTATTTATTTTGTCTTCATTTTCTTCTCCGTCTACCTACTCCTCCTCTTCTTGACCATTTCCTTTCAATCATCTTCATCAATACCTCTTCTTTTCTCTCTTTTTCCATTTCTTTTCTTCTCCTCCTGAACAATGGCAAAAGTATGTATCAATCATTAACAAGCTTGGAGCAAGTATTCAGCATCTTCATAGGATTCATAGGTCAAGATATCAAAAGCCCACCACTAGGAATATTTTAAAGTCTTTGTGAATAAACATTGTCAGCTCGCTCACAAGACCACCAAAGAAACCTGTTAACCCAACTGAGTTCATTAAGCTTATTGAAGCAAGGGAGATCACCACCTTAATAGTTTCAATAATGTCTTAAAGGGGAGAAATTAGGGAAGGTTTTGGTCTTTGGAGTCTGAGCTGAAGTAATTTAATGAAATTAATTGGGGTTGGGAAAAGTTTGTGACATATCATTTAAAATTGTTGCAACAGCAGGTTGAAGGTCTTAAAGCAAATCTTGATAATCAAACTATTGCTCTCATAAGCAAGCTGTGTGTCTAAGTAAATGAACTGTTGTGCAAATCATTCACTCAGATATGTAGTTTAGTCTGTAAAAATTTATTCAAGCAAAAAAATGAAATTATTTACTGCTTTGCCAGTTTATCTTTTTGGTTAAAAATTTCCTGAGCAAACAGTTAAATCATATTGACACAGATGGTCTCAGTTGCTAGTCCCAATAGTTAAATTATGTGGAGGCGATGGTCTTAGTTCTTACACAAGGAATGGTCTTAGTTCAACACAAAGAGACTGGATTTCAGAAAAGTAGTGAGTAAAGACTCCTATGATATACTCTGGAAAGAAGGTAAAATATAGGCTGGACAGTTCTCAATCAGGGAAGGTCTTGTATACTGGGGGCATTTGGAAATAGGTATAGGGAGTGCTATTTGCATTTAGAGAGTAGTGTCAAGGGATGGTAAATGAACTGCAATTGCAAGGCAGTCTCACACAACAAAGAATTGTGGAAACTAAAATACCAGTAGAGCCCATATTAAAAAGTCAATGGCTGGATAATAGTAATTTTAGGTAGAGTCGCAGTTGTTTTAAAACCACACTAGAAGACAGCAATTTGTCATTTTACATTAGTTATCTCCATTAACATGTCAGCAAATACTGTATTTTTTTCAGCATTCTGAGAAAGACATTAAGGAAGGACTAGGAAAAATGAAATAAAGTTGGAAGGGATAGCTACTATTACAGGTGACACAATCAACATTCAAATTTTTCTCAAAGAAAAAAAGAATAAAAGAAATGGGAAACTTAACAGAGATAACATATAGATTCAGTATATACCCACCAAAATGAAATTAAGTCAGCTTCTAAAGACCATGCTTAGAAGCAGTTTAAGCAAGGAAGATTTAAAGATTTTGGCAGATTACAAAATCAATATATTTGAGCACCAATTTCAAAGCATATTAGGAGAATTGTATTGAATTTTGTACATTATATTTTATGAGAGATATTAGCAAAACAAGGTGAAGCCAGGAGAAAATAACCAAGATGATGAAGGATGTGATGAAGGGTGTGGAGACCATAGCATACCCAAACTGTATGAGAAATTACTAAAATAATCAAAGACTTTTAGCTTGGTGATTAGAGAAATAGAAGTTAAGGAGAAATTGCTGCCTTCAATAATATATTAAGGGGACTTCCCTGGTGGCACAGTGGTTAAGAATCCGCCTGCCAATGCAGGGGACATGGGTTTGAGACCTGGTCCGGGAAGATCCCACATGCCGCGGAGCAACTAAGCCCGTGCGCCACAACTACTGAGCCTGTGCTCTAGAGCCTGCGAGCCACAACTACTGAAGCCTGCGTGCCAAAACTGCTGAAGCCTGTGCGCCTAGAGCCCATGCTCCACAGAAAGAGAAGCTACAGCAATGAGAAGCCTGCACACCCCAACGAAGAGTAGCCCCCGCTCACCACAACTAGAGAAAGCCTGCGTGCAGCAACAAAGACCAATGCAGCCCAAAATAAATAAATATATTTTTTAAAAAAATGTATATATATATACATTAAGAACCATCACCTTTAAAGAAATGTTTGACATTATTCGAGTCTTGAGACTCAACGTGTGGTCCACCTACCAGCAGAATTGGCATCACCTGGGAGCTCCTTAGAAATGCAGAATCTCAGGTCTCACCCCAGACTCATTAAACTAGAATCTGCATTTTAACAAGATCCCCAGGTGATTCTTTGTGTCTGCGAAGTGATTAGAGAAGTGTTTCCCAAACTTATCTGAGAGCAATAATCACCTGATGTGTGTGATAAAATACAGATTCCCAGAACCAAACTCAGACTTTCTGGTTCAGAATTTCCCAAGGGAAAAGGCCAGGTAATTTATAGGTTTAGCAAGTGCAAAGGGTGATATTAATCACACAAATTTGGGAAACTCTATTCCCATTCACAGAAATAGACCTAGAAAGACTACCAAAATCAGATAGATTTTGACTACAATTTCTAAAACTTTGTCCTATCATAAGAATAAGCTGCTTTGGGAGGTAATAAGCCCTGCTCATAGAGCTATTATAAGCAGAGGTTGACCATTTGTCAGAAATGACAAAGGAGGGAAGCTTATTCTTTGTGGGAGGTAGAACTTAATGAGTATATGTTTCCTTCCAAATATAAAATCTAGATTCTTCTAAATCCAGCTGTGATTTCTCAAACAATTTGTAGAGGCACACTTAGTAATAAAAGCCAGAGGCAAATCCAAGAATAAAAAAAAGTTGACCCCCATTTCTGTAGTGCATTCCCACTGATGCCTTTCATGAGCATTTGCTGGTAATTCATCTAAACTGTGATCCCAATGACACCAGGAACTGAAAATAGATCCACAGTTTCCAGGAAGTAATTAAGGGTTTTTCTACTGAGCTCAGCTTGAATTAACTTCATGGGGTCTTGCAGCTGCCTAGATTTTTCACACCAAGTTATGTCATGGTACATAATTTGATGCTGTAATTTATTCACAGTTAATTCTTATTAAATGAAGCCCAGTGGCAGTTTTACCGTAATAAGGAAGAAAGTACTGCTTGTTTTATTGCCAGAAAAATGTTCACTGAGGTGAAAATCAAGACTCACCTATGATCAGTTAATATACAGGTAATTGTGATGTGGAGTTCTCAAATTGAGCAGCTACAAGAGTTCTCAAATTGAACTTCTATGAAATTCCACCCTTATTTCTCTTTTATTACTCTGGTTATTTGAAGATTAGATTCAATTAGAGTTTTGCCCTTCTGTTTCAAATTCTAGCACCAAGTTACACCGCTCACTCAGAATTTTGCAGCAGATACTGTAACAAAATCAGACAGCCGTCATTTCAGTCAGCCATGCTCTCTCTTTTTTATGTACGAAAGCTATTATAGAGGAAAAAATAGTTGCTCTGAGTAATGAAGGAGAGTGGAGCAAAAGGGAGAGGATCTGACGGGTGTGAAAATTGACTTTGCCAGTCTAAGGTGTGGACCTTAAATGCACAACCCGTTATTCCATGCAAGTACACATCACTTGTGTGAGTATGAGATTTGTGTTGGAGGTATGGCTATGACTTGACAGAAGTATAAAGAGGGGAGAGGAATTATATGAGGTTCTGTGGTGTTCAAAGTCAATTGCTGATAACGTTTTTTTAAGGAACAGTCTTTTTCTTAAGTTTGAATCTAAGAAGTAACACTCAATTCGGTCTCATTGCATGGCATTACCACTCATCAAACATTTCATGCTAGAAATCTCCAAATCGTTCTCAGTGCTTTTTCTTCCCCACCCCATATTCAAATGCTCACCACATCCTCATTATTTCACCTATTAAAATGCCCTTTAAAACAGTACATTAACACATTTCTGAGCACCAAGTATGTGTTGGACATAGTCTCACACTAAAGACTAAGATACCCCCTAATCAGCTAGCCCCCAAATTATATAACAAGCCTTTATTTCCTCTCCCTCATTTAAATCTTTCTTTTCCTCAAGAAATGAATTTCTACCAGGATGATCTTTATGAAAGATCTGACTCTGATAAAGTCTAAATGACTCCCAACTGGCTGAAATGCAAAAAGTTTCCCATGTCAGTAATCATGAAAATTGCCTGAGTTCTTTTGAAAGACAGGGAAAAATAGAGAAAAAGGAAGGAAGGAAGGGAGAGTTTTACTCAGGGTGCTATAACAAATTACTATAACAAATTGCCATAGACTGGTTGGCTTAAACAACAAATATTTGTTCTCACAGTTCTGGAGGCTGAGATGTCCAAGATCAAGGTGCTAGCAGATTTGGTTCCTAGTGAGAGACCTATTCCTGGTTTGCAGGTGGCCATCTTCTCATTGTGTCTTTACATGACAGAGAGTGAGAGAAGCAAGCTCTCTCTTCTTACGAGGGCACTAATCCCATCATGAACACTATCTCTCAAAGACCCCCATCTCCAAATAAAATTACATTGGGGATTAGGCTTTCAAAATATAAATATGGTGGGGGGAGGGACACAAACATGCAGTTTATAACAGAAAAAAGAAAGGAAGGAAGGAAGGAAGGAAAGAGGGAGAGAGGGAGGGAAGGGAGGAAGGGAGGAAGAGAAATCTCCAGGCCCCTCCCTTGTCAATTCTTATTTGGTAGGTTTGGAGTTGGGTCAAGAAAGCTGATTTTTTACCAGTATCCTTGGAATTCTTATGATTAGGCATGTTTAGGAAACAATAAAGAATACAGCCAAAATATATACCTTGGCATTCAAACTTTCCAATCTACCCTGACCCGCCATCTACATAGTACTTCACATTCTTTAAGGTACTTTGTCTTCCAGTGCAGTCATTCATAATCTTGTCTGCAAACCAAAATAACTGTGAGGCTTGGTAAATAACCCACACAAGTAGGTCTTATCCCTGTATCCCTGGAGTACATGATTCTGTAGATCTAGTGTGTAGCCCACGAACAGCCTAACAGGTGATTTTGATCACAGCCAAGATTGAAACCTGCTGCTCTAACCACATCACATTAGACTACCAACCTTCACTCAAATAGTTAGTCCCTTTCCTTTCACCATGATGATATTTTCTTCTGGCTGGGGTACTCTACTTTTCTCCATTTTCCAACCTGGGAAACTAATTTTCAAAACTCTCTTTAAATTTTCACCTCCTCTTTGAAGACTTTTGTTTCCCCCATCTCAGTCCACAAAAGATTCCCTCTTTTGAGTTTTCTTAATTTGCTCACATTGCCAGCCTCTTAGTGCATGGTCTCATAGCTATTAGAATAAAATTGCCTCTTCTAATAGATTGTGAGAGCCCTCTTTCCAGAGATGATGACATTTCTTCCTTATATGCCTTGTATACTAGCAACACATCTGGAAAAGGGATGGAAAGTAGAATGGAAGGAAGGGGGCAGTCATTGAGAGGGGGTGCAATGGGGGGCATTTGGGGTGCTGGTACTATTCTTTTGATTTGTGTTCATTTGTTTATATATGTTTTACCTCAATGAGAAATTTAAAAGAGAGAAAGAGAGATAGAATAAAATTGTCCACCATAATGAATATGAGCCCATGGTTCAGACTCAGAAAGGAGGCTGCCTGGTTACTTGTCTCTCTTCTGTATTACACTTTGCCCTGACATCACCTTTAGAGAAGTTGAGGTCTGTGTTTCTCTACCTACTGGTTGCCTCTTTTACTGATTAGAGGCATGGAATTTATTAGACAGTTTTTGCCAGTCTGGTGTGTCTTTTAACATAGAGTCAGATTACTATTAAATAATTATTTAACGGAATCAAAAATTCTGAATATGATCAAATTCTGAGTCAAAAATTCTGATTTCTATGCCTTTCATGCCTCCACAACAATTTAGTAGTTGTGAACTTCAAATATGTTATTCTGTTTCTGAGGCCAAGGTTTCCATAGGATGAAATTGATTTTCATTCATTAAATGTACTATATGATAAACTCTAGTACTATATGCTAGACTCAAGGTTCAACACTGGAAATCAGACAAGCTTGCTGCTCTTAAAATCCTTACAGACTATTAGAGGAAAGAATTATTACAATGTAGAGTAAGAAGTATTACAAAAGCCCCCTTGGGAGTGTGCATGTGCATCAGGAAAGATTATTATCTCCTGTCCAACCCACCTCACATCAGAGTCCTTTTGTGCACCTCTAAAGAGATATGTACTCTTTGGCCTCATCTGGGTGGCAGGAGAGGAAGAGGGACAAATCATAGAATGGAAAGCACATTGTAAAATTTAAAGCCTTGGGAAAGATATGCTGTTCCTCTTGTAATGTTGTCTCTTGACTGACTTTCGACTGGTGGTTGCCTATTACATTGGCCATTCACTACTTCAACTAATTTTTACTGAATCCCAATCATTTGCAAGGCACTATGTTAAAGACTAAAAATAAAGCAGAAAAAAGACAGTTCGTCTGTGCCTTTGGAAGATCACAGGAAGAACAGACAACCAGGAAATCAAAATAATGTGGCAAGTGCTATGATAGGGAAGTAGAGATTGTTTGCATGTTCATTTCTGAGAGAAAATGACCTAAACTTGGTAAGGTGGGGAAGTCTTTATCTGAAGGATAAAGCGGAATTAACCAAGAAAGGAGGGGAGTATGAAGTTCTGGGACAGTGATTTGGCCAGAGGGAATAGCACAGGCAAGGATCCAAAGGAAAAGAATGTGACAAATTCAGGGAACTGAGAAAAGTTTAGAATGTATGTGGGGAGATAAATGGTAACTTCGGAGGCTGCAGAGGCAGGCATGAACCTGTTTGTGATGGACCATCAAAAGCTTTGTAAACTTGGTTTCAGAGTTTTGACTTATATTCTGGAGGTAAACAGAGATAGCAGAACCCCTTTTAAGTATCTTAAGCAGCAGAGTGATATTATAAGAGTTATAATTAAGAGAAAAATATCACTTTAATTGCAGTTTGAGAAGCTCACTGTGGTTAGGGCCAGATTGGGGCAGGAAGGTAAACCAGGCTTCTCAGCAGGATATACTCACCACCTAGCAGACGGTGTGCTTGGGTATGAGTGAAGGCAACAGATAAGCATGGTGCATTCTTTTTAAAATTTTTTTTGTAGTATAGTTGATTTACAATGTTGTGTTAGTTTCAGGTGTACAGCAAAGTGAATCAGTTATACATATACATATATCTACTCTTTTTATAGAGTCTTTTCACATATAGGCCATTACAGAGTATTGAGTAGAGTTCCCTGTGCTATACAGAAGGTTCTTATTAGTTATCTATTATATATATTGTAGTGTATATTGTCAATCCCAATCTCCCAATTTATCCCTCCCCCGCTTATTCCCTGGTAACCATAAATTTGTTTTCTACGTCTGTGTAGCATGGTACATTTTCAAGAAGTAAACATTTTATTTAGAATTTGGGATAAAATAAGTTTTGTGTTCTGTATTCCTAAGAAGTTTCACCACACACCTGTGCATACAAGTCAGCAGAACCTTGCTCTTCTCAGACAGCCAAGCTTATAATTTTCATCATGAAAGTTTGGAAAGTAGGACATTTTATTTGTAGCAACAGATTAGAAAACTTGCCATTTTTATCTAGTCCCTGAGGCTTCCCACAAAAAAACAAAAAACCCAAAAACAAAACAAAAACTTGAAAGCAAAGATGATATTATTTCTCAGCCAGGATTAGTGACTCGGTACTAAGCAACAGTCATCAACATAAAAAAACACAGGATGTACTGAGATATTTATTTAAAGTATAGGCTTTATTATTGAGGAGATGCAAATGAGACTAAATTCCAGGATCTGTTGTGTGAAAAAAAGAAACTGAACAATTACTGCATGAAACACTTTTTCAGCAACATTTAAAAGCCAAGCATGCAAATTTTGAAGGAAAAATCATCAGAAATTTTGGAGCTAAAAAGAAATGTCTTGACTAGGAGCAAAACAAACAAACAAAAAAACCCGATTAAAGAAACAAATGAAAAATTGTCTGATACTGCCTTCAAGATCAGTTTCAAAACCTTCTTGGAAAAAAATCTCTCATATTTAGAAGTACATTTAGAAAAGTGCTGTGCTGCAGATATGGCCAAATCTATTTGAGTCAAAAAGGGGAAACCAAATAGTTCCCTTAGAGACCTCACCAACCAACACTTTTTAATTTATTCTAAACATAAGAACAATTTGTTAAGAGACTGAGGTAAACCTATTTACTTTTGCAACTGCTTGAAAGAATATACCATAATGATTTGGCTGTTTTACTGGCTGGAAAACTAAGTAATTGAAAAGTACTTGTTAGTGAAGTAATTATTATTGTAAAGACATTTTCTACAATTTGATGAGTTTTTTAGTAAAAATGAGTTTTAAATTATATGTAGAAATTTCCTGGGTGAATATAAGATTATTTATGATTTCTGATTTTTCTGTGAGCCAAGAGTTGTCCCAGAATACTCTGTGTCATCAACACAGTCTGAAACTATTCCTGTTGTTCCTTCTCTTCTTATCTTAAGCATCTTAAAGACCTCTAGACATTAAATAAGTAAAATACATAAACCCTACAGATAGAAATAATTTAACAATTTCTAACATAAACCTAAGTAATTATGTTTCTTTCTCATGCATCTGCAGAACCACTCCAACAATTAGTGCTATGATAGCAGCAATCAACACAGGGCGTGGGTATTACACTAGAGGTAAGCTATACCAGGGCAGCGACAATGTTATTACAGGAAGACTTAACTCTGAAGAGGGCTAATGAGAGCAGGCACAAAAGTGACAGAATAACTTATGCATATGCTTTAAAAGTTTATAAGTGATTTGGACTCTAAAAGTGTCCAGATCCAAATTTTAATTCATGAGGATGAGGTTAACCACTCCTCTTCCACCCCACTCCCACCCAGTCAAGCAAATTCTCTGACATCAACTGAGTGTCCTACAATTCAACTCAATTCTGACACTATCTACCCAAAGATAGTGTCAGATTACACAGGTTAAGGGTTCAGTCCTACAAGACTGCTCTCCCTCCCCTGCTTCCGATGTCAGTTATAAATCCAGGATGTTACCTATACTTCTGACCAACTGGCTATAAATCAGAGGGTCCCAAGACTCCCTCCTTGGGTTCAATTAATTTGCTGGAGTGGCTCACAGAGCTCAGGAAACCCATTTACTCACTAGATTGCTTGTTTATTATAAAAGGATATAACTCAGACACACAGTGAAATGAAAGAGATGCATCAAGCAAGGGATGGGGAAAGGGCATGGAGCTTCCAAGTTCTCTCTGAGCATGCCACTATCTCCAAATCTCCAAGCGTTCACTAACCCAGAAGCTCTCCAAACCCTGTCCTTTGGGGGTTCTATGGAGGGCTCATTACATAGGCATTATCCATTAAACCACTGGCCATTGGCAATTGAACTCAATCTCCAGTCTCTCTTCCCTCCCCAGAGATGACCAAAAGTTCCAACCCTCTAATCACTGGTTGGTTCTTCTGGCAGTCAGATCCCCCCACCCTTAGGGTACCTAAGGGCTTTCCAGAAGTCACCTTATTAACATAACAAAAGACATCTTTATTGCTCTTATCACAGCAAATTTCAAGGAATTTAGAAACAGTGAGAAATATATTTTGGTCATCTGAATGACCAATATATGTTTCTTATAAATCACAATATCACAAATTCATAGAGGTTTTGTTTAGTTTTGTTTTTTGCTTTTTTTTTGTTTTATTTTTTTGGTTGTGTTTTACTTGTATAACGTCTAGATGTATATAGGAGTCTTAAGAAAAGAAAATGAAGGCGCTCAGCATTGACGTGGCTCTGAGGGCTTCCACATATTGTGGAGTTAAAAAAGCACCTGTTTTGGAACACTAGGGACATGGTATTTCTATCAGTTTCTTTTATTTTCAGTATAAGCCAATTTTCCTCTTTCAGCCAGTGTGCCAAGGGACCCTTGAGCAATTGAATGCACAGGCCCTGGTGACCTTTTGGCCATTTGTCACATAACTCCTTTTTCAACTACAAAGCTACACCACAAAATCGTAACTAGAAGAACATGGTACCCCCGGGTTGGGCAATTCCATTTCAAGAAATAAGTTATGTAATTAACAATAAGGAAAAAAACAAAAAATGTGAGATATTGTACAGTTCTGTACCCAAAAAAGTTTTTGAATACCTTTTACTTCATAGTATTTCTATTAGAGCCTAGTGGGGGCCTGACTCTCAGTGCCTCAACTAAGAAAAGTTGTAAATTAGCTTGCCTGTAGACAAATCTTTTTTTTAACCCTACCTTTCTTAAAGCAAAAGGAAGTCTTTACTGCTCATATGTAATATCTGATTATGCTATATTAGGTGTAGCTTTTGACAAATTCATTTGATTAATGTATATCTCTGGAATTCTGAATCTTCTCTCACTACCTTTTTTTTTTTTTTAAATGAACCATCTAATTCATTTAGCATTTAGCAAAGGTAAAATTTCCTCTCCTGTGATCTTGTCTGTTTATGACACTAGACTATTATTTGAAGGCAGATACTTGAAGGCATGTGTATACAGTTGACTCTTGAACAGCAAGAGTTTGAAATGCATGGGCCCACTTATACACAGATTTTTTTCAAAGGACATGTACTACAGTACTATAGGATCCACAGTTGGTTGAATCCACAGACACAGAACGGCATATACCGAGGGCCTACTGTAAAGTTATACTTGGATTTTCAACTGTGCAGTGCCCCTAATCCCTGCATTGTTCAAGAGTCAACCGTGTATACATGTATATACAGTTTTATATATATATATATATATATAATATATGTATAAAATATATTTATAAAATCTCCCAGCAGAGGTCTCACACAGAATGGCTGTGCCAATAAATTTTGATGAATGAATAAATGAAACAGGAAAAATTAATAAAAGAAATGTCTAAAGTATTGCTGAGTTAATGATACATATGAAAAAGTTATTTGATATGCAAATTAGTGATTATAAGGTACATTACAAAGAATACCTAGGATGCTATTTTGTTCCAGTGGTTGATACAATTTTGTCTTCTATGAAATCATCCTGAAAAAATAAATTGTGATTATTATTTCTAAATGACTCAAAAAATGGGAATCCCACAGACATTACTGGGGGGTGGGGGGGGGATGAAAGAAGTTTCACAGAAATAAGAATAAACAAACAAAGCTCAAAATTATGATTCAAGAAAATTATGGTGGTAGTAGAATGTCTGAAACAAATTATCAACTTTGTCTTGACTTCTGATGCTAAGGAATCTATATTTCAGTATACATAGTAATTTGTACATACAAGGCATTTCTTTCTCTGTCAAGCAGATTATGGAGTTCTTAAAGAATTTTCAAATGCAATCAAATTGTTAGGGTTCTGCTGTCAAAGAAGTATATTTATGAGAGTGAGAAAACATGCTCCCAAATTACCCTGAGCGTCCATTTCTGATATCATTCCACATCACAACTTTCTTCTTCCCTGTGGGTATCTCCTCCACTAGAACATAGACTCTAGTGGAAACTATGCCTGATTTTAATTTGTATCACCAGCAACCAGCTAATGCCTAGCTCATAAGGGGTTAAGTCAGTAGATATCTATAGAATGAATAAATGAAAGAATGAATGAGCAAAACATGCCTCTGTAATATCTGTAGAGTTCAATTTCAAGTTTATGCACCGGCAGATGAAGCAAGGCTACTGGAATTAATCAGAAATGAAAACTATATTCTACTATACCGCCAGAATTCAAGACATTTGCTGTGATTCACGTGGACCTGAGCTTTACTGTCTCATTTCCCCTGCTATTGGGATTTCAACATGGTGAAGGAAAATTGAACACTTACAGGAAAAATTACTAGGAGACCAAATATGTGCAATAATATAACCACAAAATGAAGAGTAAAAATTTAGGCTACCTTATCTGAAATTATTATAATAATTTTGATTTTGATTAAATAGCAATGCTTTTTTCAAATGGGAATAAATGACCCACACAAGCTTTATATTATAATTTTCCAGCACTTTTCAATTAGTAAATCATCTTTTAAAATTAAAATTAGCAAGCGTATATTTGATGCATAGAGAGATTCCACATACAGTGCTATAGAGAGAGAGAGATTTTATTATATATTTGATAAAAATGAATATCAGATAAATATCATTTGAAGTTCATAAAACCTTTTGAGATAGCTGAGTCAGAAATATTATTATATTTACAGGTCAGGAAAATGAGTGTTAAGTTAAATTACTTGCTCACCTATGCAGGACCAAGATTCAAGCATTGATCCTGTCTCTACTCGTGTGAGAAGAAGCAGCTTGTCTGACCATCAATTTCCAGAGAGCTTATAAAAGGTATGTGGGAGGGAAACGGCATTTAGGTCTGAATTTCACCCAGACCTCTTTCCTGTGTGCTTGCTTGACTTGCCTATGTCTCCATGGCTTCCGATCCACTGAGGGCACCGGTTCTCTCACTCTTTGCATACCCATTTATCTGCTTTGGTCATACCCTCCCCCAGCCTCAACCGCAGCCCTGAATTAATTATACTAATCCTTTTGCTTCCAACTGGGAAAAGTAATCAGATAGTCTCCGGAGATGCTGGCATCCTGGACTGTCCTTGGGATCAGGTGTAGCATATTCGAGATCAGTCCGGAGGCTAAGTTGTTTGCTGTTCCAGGGTGGAATCCTGGCACTGAACCTAGCTGTCTGCCCTCTGAGTTTAGGCACCAAAGATGGAGGCAAGCATTCCACTGGCACATCTGTGCTCATTTCTGAGAGTCTCAGGAAAGGGCATGACGCTACTCAGCTTCCTTCTGCAGAAACAGAAGCATGGACTTCAAGACATCCGTCCAATATTCATCAGGGACACAAGCCATGTATGTGCTATCCTCCTATAACCTGGAAGCCACAGAGACTATGCCGGCTTCCTACCTCCCCAAGGATAGTCTTGCCTACTAAAATATTTAAAAACAGAGTCACAATGTTTGTCAAGGAGGTAGAATCATCATGAACCATAACAACTAGATTTGCTCCGATGCCCATCCCCAGGGCTTTGCCCCACCACTTAATCAGTGCCTTAACTTGTCCTACTTGCCTCCCTACCACCTCCTTCCAACACCATGGACCTCAGCCCAGAAGGCTTCTTTCTATGGTACCTTGTACTAAGGACCAGAAGCACCTGCCCCTACAGCCAGACCATGGGAACCTCAGGCAGCAGTGGGCTTACATATTATAACCCTCCTTTTAAAAAAATTTGTTCTCACTTCATCCTTAAAGAACCTGTAGTGAATTTTCAATACGAAAGTTAGAATTCTCAAGATTTCACAGATGAGAAAGTGAGCTTCAGAAAAATTGGAAAGAATGTCACAAAACGATTTTAAGTCAGAGCCTGAACTTAAATGTAGACAGTCTGATTTCCAGCTCTGGGGCAAGGGAAGGGGAGTAGGGGGGCCAGGGGTTACAGAGAATAGAGGCTTTACCTCCACAAGCTGATGCTCTGATACTCACCGGCCTAGGCAGTGACAAACACTGAGGAGGTCTTTATTGTCATAGGGATTAAAGTTCAGCAATGCTAAATTAGAGGTGACCCACTGGTAATGGCAAAAAGCACCAAGACAACATTTGGACAGTTTTTAATCCTGGTTGCTTTCGTCTTGGTGGACTGTTAGTGGAACCACACAGGGAGCGACCACAGATCAAAGGGCTTCAGAACCAGGACATATTGGAGAAATTCTGGTTTTCCCTCCAACAGCCTCCTTTCTCAGGAAAAACTCTCAAACGTTTTGTGACAAGGATTTTTGCAGAAAACGGAGCATATTCAGTGCCTCCCAATTACCCAAGAGCCCAGTTCCCAAACATGGCTTCCAAGGCCTTTGTGCTCTGTCTCTGCTCACTTCTCTGCCTCATCTTTCACCTCCAGCTCCACACTGCAGTATGAACTGCCTGCAGTTCCACAAAAGGTTTGTGTTCTCTCTTATTTCCAGGTCCTTGCTCAAACTTTCATTTCTGTCTGGAACATTCTTTTCTATTCTCTTTCTTCTTGTGTCATCTTTCACAAATAAGCTTAGTCATTATTATGTTTGGAAAACCCTTCTGAATTCCCCTAATAACACATTAGTTAGCCTGATGTGTCTTTCTCTTATCATACACTGTACTGTACCTTCTTTGTAATGACATCACTCACTCAAAGGAAAGCTCCAGAAGAACAGAGATCATTTTCAGCTGCTAGAAATATGTCTGGCATGTAGTATGCATTCTAAAAATATTTATTGATTTAATGTTGAACTCTTGCTGTTAAAGAGAATTTTAGCTCCAGAGTTATCTACATTTATAAAAATGGGAATAGTAGCAAATAGGAATGGAAATAGAAGGATAGAACCAGAATAAATGGCAAGTCAATATAGAGTAGATTTGAAGTGGCCGTTGTGCTGCATATTCTGTTTGACCCCTTCCCGCTGCACACTCCACCTTAATCAACCCTGCTCTGGGTTCCAGGAGGCCAAATTTTGGGGACCATACATACCATGTTCTCTTACCATCTGACTTCCTATTAGGTTCTGCCAGTGGATGCAGCAGAAGGAGATTATGAGGCAGCAGGAGTGATTGGTAAATTGAGACATTTGTCGTCTTCTCCCTACTTTCCAGGCTGAATCCCAGCCATTTAACTACCAAAGTGACCATCTCCTACAGCTGCATGTCTCTCCCAATTCAGGGACAGAGGCTAAGGCTTAACCATCAAGTGTGAATTCCTCCTTACCCTTCCCCCCACACACCTTTGTAAACAGTTTCTTTGCAGTGTACCATCTTCCTACAAGGACCCTAATCCATAGAGCCTTACATTTTGTGAGATTTGGACTTAACTCTGCAGGAAGTGAGAACCAGAAGTTTTTAGAATATAAAGATATCCATACAGTTCGAATATTAGCAGAAGAAAATAACCTATTACACTACAGGTTCCTCAGGAGCAGAGCCTTTGCCTTACTTGAGTCCATAACCAGAGCCTAGAAGAATGTATGATATACATGGCCTGCAATACATACATATTAAATAAGTAACCTCAAAAACAATTGATCAAATCTGTGTAGCCTAAAGCTTGAATTATAATCAAGTGCAGACAAAGCATTTTCTTAAAGAGCCCCTAGTAGTAACAAAACAAGTAGATTCCAGAGAAATCCTATAAACTTAAAGCAGGCAATCTAAATGAGTACTTCCCTGAGAGAGCAGGACCTGAAAAGGACCTCTTCCCATATAGGTATTGTTCCAGCTCTCATACAGCCATCTTACCATGTCCACAGATAATTCCTTCTCGGTGATTAACTACACTAGGACAGTGCTGCAGTGAGCAGTTATTGCTTTACAATCCATAAGGACAGACTTGGAATTGAAGGCAGCATTGTCAGCAAGGCACCACTTACCTCATCCTGCAGATATCACTCTGATATCAAAAGGTGGTTGACTTCGATAAACTTTCCAAGTATAGAGCCTATAAGGGTATTTTGAGAATCAGGAAGCCTGCAAGACAGGTACAAGATGCCAAACAGAGCTGAGGAAGTGAGGGGGAAAATAAGGAAGAGAAATTAAACAAAGAAAAACACTGCTGGATCTCCTGAGCAAGTTCTTCTACCTCCCCCTTGTGGCCATATTTTCCTAGAACTAGGATTTTTTTTTTCCCCCCTCAAAATAACATTTATTAGTATTTAGGTCACATTATAAAAATGAAACTTGTTTATTGCAAAGAGAATAGAAAATTCACTGGAGTGGATAGGTAGAATACCATGTGAAAATGTGTAAATTCTGCAACCGAGTTTTAAAAATGAATTAATGTTTCAACAAAGGCTTGACCAAGAACAAAGAGATTCATCCAGAGTTTGACTGGTACAGAGTGGCGAACTTCATCTTCATAGAAACTCATGTAATTCTCATGATAACCCTTAACAGTAAGTATAATTGTCCCCAAATTAGTAATCTAAGAGTGGATATGAAAGCTTTCACATATTTGGTGCCTACTGTGTTCTAGCATGTGTAAGAATTCTGCATAAACTCATTTAATTCTTAAAATATCCCTATGGGATTAGGTAAGAATAGCAATTTTTATTAAACTTCCCAAGGTAACGTAGTTTATACATTACAGAGATGGAACTTTAACCTGATCTTTGAACTACAAATTCTCCCATATTTCTGCTATTGCATGTTGTTTCATCATATTCTTTCTGAATTCCCCTTTTAACTTTCTACCAGTATTTCTTAAAGTTGGACTTGCACACCTCCAGTAGGGACACCTATGACCTCTAGGAGATTCTCCTACCTTTATACTCTTCTATATAACTTATACCTGCCAAAGATGAGGTAGAGACTCTCCTCTTCACCTTATGCATTAATTACACATACATGTTAATAATTAGTGCGATAATCAGAATTAGAAAGTACACTTTGTTCTCTTTAACACTCCCCCCCCCAACTCCTAGAGTAGGGAACACTCTATGGAGATAATGGTGCAGAATTATTCCCTTTAAAATTATAGTAGACACATTTGGATTCAGTAAATAGTGGGAGTTATCAAACTTTCTAAGTTCAAATTGGAATAATAGAGAGGTGAAGAACTTGTGAATTACTGAGTTTGGGGGCATACTTGAAAAAAACTACAAAATCACATATAGCTATTCAAAACACTATATAATAAAGAGGGGATAAAGGAATGTATTATCTGCTAGTTTATCTCTTTTATCTACACCAGAGACTCTTAATTCTCATTTTCTAGGACTTCTGGGTGTGTTTAAGTCTGCCAAATTATCTCATAAACTTTAAATGATAACTATATATTAATTAGCATTTTAAAAATATGTTATGCAGTTTATTGGAAGAGTTGTTATGGGCTAGGCGGATGGTAGTAAAAGTAAAAGACATGGGAGAAGTTATTATCAAATTTCCAAATGTTTAATAATTTATTTCTTCAGTGCAACCGATCACCCAGTAATGCATAAGAGTCAAATTCTGCTTGGGTTTCGTTCCTGGCTTTACAACTCACAAGATTCTGACCTTGAGCAAGTCATTTATCCTATCTAAGCCTCTTATCCCACATTTGTAGTGATGACAACACAAATCTATTGTGAGGAGGCTCAAATAAATGAGCAATGCCCGTAAGCACTTTAGTATAAGGAAGTTTCCACTGATGTTTGCTCTTTGTACTTGAGCTTGAAAATTACTTCACCCAAAATTCACCTTCAAGAGAGCATCTACTAAACCACTGGCTAACAGTGGTTATACCATGGCTGGGATCAAAGCCAGGAACACTCTGGATAGCAGTATTTCTTCGGTGGATTTTCTGCTAATGAGACTCCTTTTCATGCTTTCAAACCTTGATAATATATCTTGTATTTGTATAACAATTACATGTTTTCAAATGCAATTGTATACATTTTCTTATTTGGTTTGACAACCAACACTTCAGCTCCATGGCTACTGTGCTCTTTCTGTGGCCAGTCCTGCCACTGCACTCTGAAGCTTTGATTAAGTCCATGTTTACCCAGTACATGAAGTTGGATCCTAGGCTGGAATTTGGAAAAATCACCAAAAGTACACATGGCACCTCCCTGACTTTTGCCTCTAAACACCCATATATTTGCTAAATACTTGCTGGGCTATGAGATAACCTCCAAGAGGTTGCAGATTAAGTGTTTGACACTAATATTCATTGTGTAAGTTAAAAATAAACTAATATTATAGCATTTGTCTGATTACAAAAGCAAAGCAACGATAGAGACATATAGAAAAGAAAATAAAACGATCCTTTTGTTGGTGAGAGTAGATAGATCCTGTTAACATTTTAATGCATTTCATTTTACTGTTTTTCTATGAACATTTGTGGGTTTGCTTTCTTTTAAACAGGGGGATTAAAACACATAGAGAATTTTCAATCAATCAATAAGTAAAAATATACGTATCTTGTTACAGAGTCTTCTCAGACAGTGGATGTGATTATCTGAGGTTGCAAATTCAAATATAAATTATTCTTACAAATGACGATAGTACTGAGGACCCTCCTACCCACCACCATCAGCACTCAGGACCAAAACATAGTTGTTAGTTTCCTCCTCTGTGTCCTCACAGTATTTTTGTCATGTATTCCTAACGGTAACAAATCTATCTCTCTGAAACTACGCTGTGAGCTCTTTGAGGACAGCATCTATGGGTGGTTTATCTTGGGGAGATAATTCAGTGTAATAGTTAAGAGAGAGAATTCTGGAGTAAGATTGCTTGGGCTGGTTTGTTAACTCAGCTATCTGACACTTGGAGAGTTACTCAGCTTCCTCATTGGAAACTCCAAAGGCTTGTTTCAAGAATAAGATGAGATAATCCACATATGAAGAAGTTAGTCCATAGTAAATGTTCAGTAAACATAACGTCGTACATCCAGAACCTGACATTGAGCATAGCATGGAGAAGTTTCCAAAAAATTGTTGAAACAAATATTTTCAGCGTGAGCAATAATTATGAAGTTGACATCTAAAAGGTCTGATCCAGGCCTGTCACTGACTAGTTATGGGATTTTGTACAAGTCAATATCTCTGGGTTTTGTCTTTCTCATCTGTAACATGGGAACAATGAGCATTTAAAAAAATCAAACTGTAACAAGTGTTTTATAAAGGCATTATGCTTGAACACCATGAATAGATTTTCCTGAGAATGAATTCTCAGAAGTGATACTAATGAATCAGAGACTATAAATGCTTTTGAATTTGGTGGGGGGGTACATTTTACCTCTCTCCTTTCCAGAAGGGCTATGCCAATTAGCAAACTCAGTAGAATTGTAACAGAATTCATATTTTACTCTCACCAAAAAGAGGACTGTTATTTTTTTAATGATTTGACCCGTGTGATGTTTTCTTTGGTTCTTGCCATTTTAATAGATGCTTTTTTGTTGCTGTTGTTACTGTTGAGGTTCAGCTTTTCAAGTTTTTACAGATGTATTGACAATTTGTATTTTTGACTTGTTTGTGCACTTTCTCTTTATATCTTTTGTCTATTTTTCTATAGAACCATTCAACACTTCCTTGTCAATGTGTAATATCTCATGACATATTAAGAATGTTAACACGGTGTTATATTTTCTAATCATTTCTTTCGAGATACTGACATAAGAATGTTTACAAAATAGAACAGAAGAAAACACTAAACCATAAAGCTCTTAACAAACATTAGCTTTAAAAAAATAATCTCAAAACCCTAAGTACAAACCAAATTTAGATTTCTAAAACTCATTTCTGTTAGTCCTTATATCCCAGAGAGTTTATGGCCTTCTATTTATAAACATTATCTCATTAGGAAAATCCAAAATTTCTGGGGCACCCATGAAAAATTTTGTGAAAAAGAGCTTTAAAATTGTCAAATTTTAAAGTTGTCACATTACCTTAAAATAGCCTGCTTTTGCAGTTAGAAGCTTGAGTGAGTTCTCACTGATTAAAGTTAAGAACCTCTTAAAAAATGTAATGAACCCAAACAGTTGTTCTAATATTAAACATTCTCTCAGTAAATCTTAGAGGTTTAGTACTGAACCAAAATAACCTGTTTTTTTTCTAAATTCAACCATTTATTTTAATGCATTTTAAAAGATTTTGAAACATTTTGGCAAAATAGGATTAGTTTTCTTTTTCCTCAGGGTTACCCCCCACCAGAAACCCCAAAACAAAAAACCCAAACCAAAACAAAAAAAACCCTTAACTTATAAAGAGAACACTTGGCTTTTATTTTTTAAAATAAACCACTTAGTAATTGGGTTTCTCTCCTGAAATGTCTTTTTTCTGTTAATGGATTTTTTTGTAGCCCTTAGTTCAGTGCTATTAGCGAGAGTTTTATTCACCTTCCTTTCTCTGTTGCCAGAATACCTGTGTTTACGTGTTTATGATCCCATGAACTAATCTTGGGTTGGGAAGAAGTATTGGTTTTTGTATTCCTAGAGCCAGCACAGGACTTGGTCCATTACAGACACTAAGTAATGTTTTATTGAACTGGGTAATGGTAAAAATACATACAAGATCCAAGGTATGAACTTACCTTCTGCCTTCCATAATCTTCTGAGGGCAGAAAAAAACAATTTTAAAAATGTTTAGCCAACATTTTCCAAATTGAGATTCCATGGAGTAGTGTTACAGGAGATTTTTGTAGGTCTCCACATGTTCAGCAAAAAGAAAATTAAGTATCTGGGAAACATTGCCTACTTTAGGAGATTCATTATGCACCCATGTACCTATGAGGCCTCTGAAGGGATACTGTGGCATAAAAAAGGGGACTATTTCATACACACCTCTTTCAGTTTCTAACATAAAAAGATGTTTGACTGGTTCATTTTAAAAGTTACAAGAAGATATTGCCTTATGAAAGAAGAACTGAGAGCTAAAAGTGAGGGTCAGTAGAGAGAAGTATAGGTTAAGAAGCAAAGTGAACTCATTAAATTAATTAATAAGCAATAGAATTGACTTGCAGAAAAAAATATCAGTAATATGGAAAATAAACTGGAATTGGATAAACAAGAATGCAAGCTAAACAGATAGATAAATATGATGAGATAAACATTATGATAAACATTTTGAGTAGAACCAAGATTTAACCTATGACTCAAATGTGCTACTCTTGAAAATTAAGACCAAGATATAATTTAAATACTTCTGGGAGAAAAATGAATAAAAAACTGGAAATTACACATTAAATGACTTACCAGGTTATGTGAAAAACACATAATCAAATAAACACATGATCAAATAAATCACACCCAGATTTATCCTGGGTCTTGGAATTTTTAACTACTTATTTTGGAAATGTACAAACATACACAAAAATAAAGTGAACAATATAAGGAAACTTCATGTATCCATTACCCAGCTTCAACAATTATAAACATTATTTTAGTTTTTCTTTAATTGTATCCCCTTTTCCTTTTGGGGGAAATATTCAATACTTTTTGTCTATAAATATTCAATACACACCTTCAATAAATAAGAACAGATTTTTTTATATAACCACCATAATATTGTCATATCTAGCAATGTTAATAGTAAACTCAATTTCCCTTTGACCTGATCATAAAAATACAGGGAGGTTAGACAACCATCTAACTGATTTCAGTTAAAATATCTTACCTTTGAAAAAATAAAACAGAGAAAATAGAAAATACCTTGTATACACATTCTTAAGACCCATCTTAAAGTATTAGAAGGGACTGTGAAAGTGAGGGTCCCTGAAGCCCAAGCTTCTTTACCTTCATGGTAAATTTACCCTTGGCTGGAATCTATGTGCCACTCGACAGCACCCTGTTAAGAGGCGGCAAGATTCCACAGGCTGTGTGATTATTCCAAGAGAGGTAGAGAACAGAAAATCTGTCTTGTTACTGCCTTTTCCTCAATATCTAAGATGATGCTTCATACTAAAGGATACTTAATAAATATTAAATGAATGAACAATGGCAGTAGAAACCCCCCAGACTCAACAAAGATTTCTATGCCTCAAATATCTCAGAACTACTGGATCTGAAGCAGCAATGCTGGGAAGAACTAGGAACTTCTCAGTAGTAACTAGTAAGGACCAAGTCCTAAAACAAGACAAGAGCCTGCTCCAATTCTTTGGCACAGCGTAGGACCCAGACACTTTAGTATCACACCAGAAAGACTGAGCCCAAATCATGAAACAGAGTGAACTTCTTCAGGCTGGCAAGGCAGGATGAGGGTTTAAATTCTGATTATCTAGATTAAAAGGAAATAAATATTATTTTTCCCACACAGTTGAGGAGTCAGGCTAAGATTCCTAACTTCTTCTTTTATTTTATTTTTTTTAATTTTTAAAATTTATTTATTTATTTATGGCTGTGTTGGGTCTTCGTTTCTGTGCGAGGGCTTTCTCTAGTTGTGGCAAGCGGGGGCCACTCTTCATCGCAGTGCACGGGCCTCTCACTATCGTGGCCTCTCTTGTTGTGGAGCACAGGCTCCAGACGCGCAGGGTCAGTAGTCGTGGCTCACGGGCCTAGTTGCTCTGCGGCATGTGGGATCTTCCCAGACAAGGGCTCGAACCCGTGTCCCCTGCATTGGCAGGCAGATTCTCAACCACTGCACCACCAGGGAAGCCCCTAACTTCTTCTTTTAGATTGAGTGCTTCAGTTATGTTAGCCATTGCCCCATATATTATTCCATTTACTGTTATAGTGAGCTTCTGATTCTAGTACACAGGGGTTGGAGTCTCAGGTTTTGATCTCAGACAGACCTAATCAAATACTGGCTCTTCCATTTATTAGTGTATGACCTAAGGGAAGATTTATAACAGCCATAATCGTCAGTTTCCTAGTCTTCAAAATATGAATATTGCTACTATCTGTATCATTGGCTTATTGCTATGAAGGTGAAATAAGATGGCACATAGTAAATTTCAACATGTATTAGCTAAAGTTATCAAATATGTATATATAGAGAAAAAATGATACAGAAAATAACTTACCAAGGACATCGAGGTAGTAAATATACAGAAAAAATTTAAGCACAGGTTTTTTGGTCCTATGGCTAGTTCTCTTTCCAAAGTCGTTAAAAATAAACTCCAGAGGAGCTTCAAGATGGCGGAAGAGGAAGACGCAGAGATCACCTTCCTCCCCACAAATACATCAGAAATACATCTACATGTGGAACAACTCCTACAGAACACCTACTGAACGCTGGCAGAAGACCTCAGACTTCCCAAAAGGCAAGAAACTCCCCACATACTTGGGTAGGGCAAAAGAAAAAAGAAAAAACGGAGACAAAAGAATAGTGACGGGACCTGCACCAGTGGGAGGGAGCTGTGAAGGAGGAAAGGTTTCCACGCACTAGGAAGCCCCTTCGCGGGCAGAGACTGTGGGTGGCAGAGGGGGGAAGCTTCGGAGCCACGGAGGAGAGCGCAGCCACAGGGGTGCGGAGGGCAAAGCGGAGAGATTCCCGCATGGAGGATCGGTGCTGAGTAGCACTCACCAGCCCCAGAGGCTTGTCTGCTCACCCGCCGGGGTGGGCGGGGCTGGGAGCTGAGGCTCGGGCTTTGGTCGGATCGCAGGGAGAGGACTGGGGTTGGCTGCGTGAACACAGCCTGAAGGGGTTAGCGCACCACAGCTAGCCGGGAGGGAGTCCGGGGAAAAGTCTGAAGCTGCCGAAGAGGCAAGAGACTTTTTCTTGCCTCTTTGTTTCCTGGTGCGTGAGGAGAGGGGATTCAGAGCGCTACTTAAAGGAGCTCCAGAGACTGGCGCGAGCCACGGCTATCAGCATGGACCCCAGAGACGGGCATGAGATGCTAAGGCTGCTGCTGCCGCCACCAAGAAGCCTGTGTGCGAGCACAGGTCACTATCCACACCGCCCCTCCCGGGAGCCGGTGCATCCCGCCACTGCCAGGGTCCCACGATCCAGGGACAACTTCCCCAGGAGAACGCACGGCGCACCTCAGGCTGGTGCAACGTCATGCTGGCCTCTGCCGCCACAGGCTCCTCTTGCATCAGTACCCCTGCCTCCCCCCAGCCTGAGTGAGCCAGCGCCCCTGAATCAGCTGCTTCTTTAACCCTGTCCTGTCTGAGTGAAGAACAGATGCCCTCAGGCAACCTACACGCAGAGGCAGGTCCAAATCCAAAGCTGAACCCCGGGAGCTGTGCAAACAAAGAAGAGAAAGGGAAATTTCTCCCAGCAGCCTCGGGAGCAGCAGTTTAAATCTCCACAATCAACTTGATGTACCCTGCATCTCTGGAATACCTGAACAGACAACGAATCATCCCAAGTTGAAGAGGTGGACTTTGGGAGCAATGATATATATATTTTTACCCCCTTTTTCTCTTTTTTGAGTGTGTATGTGTATGCTTCTGTGTGTGATTTTGTCTGTATAGCTTTGTTTTTACCATTTGTCCTAGGGTTCTGTCTGTCCGTTTTTTTTTATTACTTAAAAAATGTTTTTTCATAATAATTATTTTTTATTTTAATAACTTTATTTTATTTTATTTTACTTTATTTTATTTTATCTTCTTCTTTCTTTCTTTTTTTTTTTCCTCCCTTTTATTCTGAGCCATGTGGAGGACAGGATTTTGGTGCTCCAGCCAGGCGTCAGGGCTGTGCCACTGAGGTGGGAGAGCCACGTTCAGAACACTGGTCCACAAGAGACCTCCCAGCTCCACATAGTATCAAACGGCAAAAATCTCCCAGAGATCTCCATCTCAACATCAAGACCCAGCTTCACTCAACGACCAGCAAGCTACAGTGCTGGACACCCTATGCCAAACAACTAGCAAGACAGGAACACAACCGCATTCACTAGCACAAAGGCTGCCTAAAATCATAATAAGGCCACAGACACCCCAAAACACACCACCAGACGTGGACCTGCCCACCAGAAAGACAAGATCCAGCCTCATCTACCAGAACACAGGCACTAGTCCTCTCCACCAGGAAGCCTACACAACCCACTGAACCAACCTTAGCCACTGGGGGTAGACACCAAAAACAATGGGAACTACGAACTTGCAGCCTGCAAAAAGGAGACCCCAAACACAGTAAGTTAAACAAAATGAGAAGACAAAGAAACACACAGCAGCTGAAGGAACAAGGCAAAAACCACCAGACCTAACAAATGAAGAGGAAATAGGCAGTCTACCTGAAAAAGAATTCAGAATAATGATAGTAAAGGTGATCCAAAATCTTGGAAATAGAATGGAGAAAATACAAGAAACGTTTAACAAGGACTGAGAAGAACTAAAGAGCAAACAAACAGTGATGAACAACACAATAAACGAAATTAAAAATTCTCTAGAAGGGATCAATAGCAGAATAACTGAGGCAGAAGAACGGATAAGTGACCTGGAAGATAAAATAGTGGAAATAACTACTGCAGAGCAGAATAAAGAAAAAAGAATGAAAAGAATTAAGGACAGTCTCAGAGATGTCTGGGACAATATTAAACACACCAACATTCAAATTATAGGGGTCCCAGAAGAAGAAGAGAAAAAGAAAGGGACTGAGAAAATATTTAAGGAGATTATAGTCAAAAACTTCCCTAATATGGGAAAGGAAATACTTAATCAAGTCCAGGAAACACAGAGAGTCACATACAAGAATAAATCCAGTGAGAAACACGCCAAGACACATATTAATCAAAGTATCAAAAATTAAATACAAAGGAAAAATATTAAAAGCAGCAGGGGAAAAACAACAAATAACACATAAGGGAATCCCCATAAGGTTAACAGCTGATCTTTCAGCAGAAACTCTGCAAGAAGGGAGTGGCACGACATATTTAAAGTGATGAAGGAGAAAACCTACAACCAAGATTACTCTACCCAGCAAGGATCTCATTCAGATTTGATGGAGAAATTAAAACCTTTACAGATAAGCAAAAGCTAAGAGAATTTAGGACCACCAAACCAACTTTACAACAAATGCTAAAGGAACTTCTCTAGGCACAAAACACAAGAGAAGGAAAAGACCTACAATAATAAACCCAAAACAATTAAGAAAATGGTAACAGGAACATACATATCGATAATTACCTAAATGTAAATGGATTAAATGCTCCCACCAAAAGACATAGATGGGCTGAATGGCTACAAAAACAAGACCCATATATATGCTGTCTACAAGAGACCCACTTCAGACCTAGGGACACATACAGACTGAAAGTGAGGGGATGGAAAAAGATATTCCATGCAAATGGAAATCAAAATAAATCTGGAGTACCAATTCTCATATCAGACAAAATAGACTTTAAAACAAAGACTATTACAAGAGACAAACAAGGACACTACATAATGATCAAAGGATCAATCCAAGAAGAAGATATAACAATTGTAAATATTTATGCACCCAACATAGGAGCACCTCAATACATAAGGCAATTACTAACAGCCATAAAAGGGGAAATTGACAGTAACACAGTCATAGTAGGGGACTTTAACACCCCACTTTTACCAATGGACAGATCATCCAAAATGAAAATAAATAAGGAAAAACAAGTTTTAAATGATACATTAAACAAAATGGACTCAATTGATATTTATAGGACATTCCACCCAAAAACAACAGAATACACATTCTTCTGAAGTGCTCATGGAACTTTCTCCAGGATAGATCATATCTTGTGTCACAAATCAAGCCTTGGTAAATTTAAGAAAATTGAAATCATATCAAGTATCTTTTCCGACAACAACGCCATGAGAGTAGATATCAATTACAGGAAAAAATCTGTAAGAGTTACAAACACATGGAGGCTAAACAACACACTACTTAGTAACCAAGAGATCACTGAAGAAATCAAAGAGGAAATCAAAAAATACCTAGAAACAAATGACAATGAAAACACGATGACCCAAAACCTATGGGATGCAGCAAAAGCAGTTCTAAGAGGGAAGTTTATAGCAATACAATCCTACCTTAAGAAACAAGAAACATCTCAAATAAACAACGTAACCTTATACCTAAAGCAATTAGAGAAAGAAGAACAAAAAAACCCCAAAGTTAGCAGAAGGAAACAAATCATAAAGATCAGATCAGAAATAAATGAAAAAGAAATGAAGGAAACGATAGCAAAGATCAATAAAACTAAAACCTGGTTCTTTGAGAAGATAAACAAAATTGATAAACCATTAGCCAGACTCATCAAGAAAATAAAGGGAGAAGACTCAAGTCAATAGAATTAGAAATGAAAAAGGAGAAGTAACAACTGACACTGCAGAAATACAAAGGATCATGAGAGAATACTACAAGCAACTATATGCCAATAAAATGGACAACCTGGAAGAAATGGACAAATTCTTAGAAATGCACAACCTTCCGAGACTAAACCAGGAAGAAATAGAAAATATGAACAGGCCAATCACAGGCACTGAAATTGAAACTGTGATTAAAACTCTTCCAACAAACAAAAGCCCAGGACCAGATGGCTTCACAGGCGAATTCTATCAAACATTTAGAGAAGAGCTAACATCCATCCTTCTCAAACTCTTCCAACATATAGCAGAGGGAGGAACACTCCCAAACTCATCTACAAGGCCACCATCACTCTGATACCAAAACCAGACAAAGATGTCACAAAGGAAGAGAACTACAGGCCAATATCACTGATGAACAAAGATGCAAAAATCCTCAACAAAATACTAGCAAACAGAATCCAACAGCACATTAAAAGGATCATACACTATGATCAAGTGGGGTTTATCCCAGGAATGCAAGGCTTCTTCAATTTACGCAAATCAATCAACATGATACACCATATTAACAAACTGAAGGAGAAAAACCATATGATCATCTCAATAGATGCAGAGAAAGCTTTCGACAAAATTCAACACCCATTTATGATAAAAACCCTCCAGAAAGTAGGCATAGAACTTTCCTCAACATAATAAAGGCCATATATGACAAACCCACAGCCAACACTGTCCTCAGTGGTGAAAAACTGAAACCATTTCCACTAAGATCAGGAACAAGAGAAGGTTGCCCACTCTTGCCACTATTAGTCAACATAGTTTTGGAAGTTTTAGCCACAGCAATCAGAGAAGAAAAAGAAATAAAAGAAATCCAAATTGGAAAAGAAGAAGTAAAACTGTCACTGTTTGCAGATGACATGATACGATACATAGAGAATCCTAAAGATGCTACCAGAAAACTACTAGAGCTAATCAATGAATTTGGTAAAGTAGCAGGATACAAAAGTAATGCACAGAAATCTCTTGCATTCCTATATACTAATGATGAAAAATCTGAAAGTGAAATTAAGAAAACATTCCCATTTACCATTGCAACAAAAAGAATAAAATATCTAGGAATAAACCTACCTAAGGAGACAAAAGACCTGTATGCAGAAAATTATAAGACACTGATGAAAGAAATTAAAGATGATACAAATAGATGGAGAGATATACCATGTTCTTGGATTGGAAGAATCAACATTGTGAAAATGACTCTACTACCCAAAGCAATCTACAGATTTAATGAAATCCCTATCAAAGTACCACTGGCATTTTTCACAGAACTAGAACAAAAAATTTCACAATTTGTATGGAAACACAAAAGACCCCAAATAGCCAAAGCAATCTTGAGAAAGAAAAACGGAGCTGAAGGAATCAGGCTCCCTGACTTCAGACTATACTACAAAGCTACAGTAATCAAGACAGTATGGTACTGGCACAGAAACAGAAATATAGATCAATGGAACAGGATAGAAAACCCAGAGATAAACCCACACACATATGGTCACCTTATCTTTGATAAAGGAGGCAAGAATATACAGTGGAGAAAATATAGCCTCTTCAGTAAGTGGTGCTGGGAAAACTAGACAGCTACATGTAAAAGTATGAAATTAGAACACTTCCTAACACCATACACAAAAATAAACTCAAAATGGATTAAAGACCTAAATGTAAGGCCAGACACCATCAAACTCTTAGAGGAAAACCTAGGCAGAACACTCTATGACATAAATCACAGCAAGATCCTCTTTGACTCACCTCCTAGAGAAGTGGAAATAAAAGCAAAAATAAACAAATGGGACCTAATGAAACTTAAAAGCTTTTGCACAGCAAAGGAAACCATAAACAAGACGAAAAGACAACTCTCAGAATGGGAGAAAATACTTGCAAATGAAGCAACTGACAAAGGATTAATCTCCAAAATTTACAAGCAGTTCAGGCAGCTCAATATTAAAAAAACAACCCAATCCAAAAATGGGCAGAAGACCTAAATAGACATTTCTCCAAAGAAGATATACAGATAGCCAACAGACACATGAAAGAATGCTCAACATCATTAATCATTAGAGAAATTCAAATCAAAACTACAATGAGATATCATCTCACACTGGTCAGAATGGCCATCATCAAAAAATCTACAAACAATAAATGCTGGAGAGGGTGTGGAGAAAAGGGAACCTTCTTGCACTGTTGGTGGGAATGTAAGTTGATACAGCCACTATGGAGAACAGTATGGAGGTTCCTTAAAAAACTACAAATAGAACTACCATACGACCCAGCAATCCCACTACTGGACATATACCCTGAGAAAACCATAATTCAAAAAGAGTCATGTACCAAAATGTTCATTGCAGCTCTATTTACAATAGCCAGGACATGGAAGCAACCGAAGTGTCCATCAACAGATGAATGGATAAAGAAGATGTGGCACATATATACAATGGAATATTACTCAGCCATAGAAAGGAATGAAACTCAGTTATTTGTAGTGAAGTCGAGGGACCTAGAGACTGTCATACAGAGTGAAGTAAGTCAGAAAGAGAAAAACAAATACTATATGCTAACACATATATATGGAATCTAAAAAAAAAAAAAAAAAGGTCATGAAGAGCCTAGGGGCAAGACGGGAATAAAGATGCATACCTACTAGAGAATGGACTTGAGGATACAGGGAGGCGGAAGGGTAAGCTGGGACAAAGTGAGAGAGTGGCATGGGCATATATATACTACCAAACGTAAAATAGATAGCTAGTGGGAAGCAGCCACATAGCACAGGGAGATCAGCTCAGTGCTTTGTGACCACCTAGAGGAATGGGATAGGGAGGGTAGGAGGGAGGGAGATGCAAGAGGGAAGAGATATGGAGACAAATGTATATGTATAACTGATTCATTTTATTATAAAGCAGAAACTAACACACCATTGTAAAGCAATTATACTCCAATAAAGATGTTAAAAATAAAAATAAAAATAAAAAAATAAATAAATTTCTGTTGTTTAAGCTGTGAAAAAAAAACTTTATTGCTAAAAATGCTAACCACCATCTGAGCCTTCAGCAAGTTGTAATATTCTGCAATAGAAACAGAGATAACTGATCACAGATCACTATAACAAATATAATAATGATGAAAAAGGTTGAAATATCACCAGAATTCCCAAAATGTGACACAGAGACAAGAAGTGAGCAAATGCTGTTGGAAAAATGGCACCAGTGGATTTGCTTGATGCAGGGTGGCCACAAATCTTCAATTTGTTTAAAGAAAAGAAAAAACACAATATCTGCTAAGTGCAATAAAGTGAAGCACAGTAAATGAGGTGTGCCTGTATATACAGTGGAATATTATTCAGCCACAAAAAAAGAATGAAATCTTACACTTGCTACACCATGGATGGACCTTGAGGGCATTATGCTAAGTGAAATAAATCAGAAAGACAGATAATGTGTGATCTCACTTTTACATGGAGGAATCTAAAAACAACAAACAAACAACAACCCACCTCAATTAAAGAAAACAAGCTTATAGAACAGATTGGTGGTTGCCAGAGGTGGGAGGTAGGAGAAATGGGTGAAGAGGGTCAAAGGTACAAACTTAAGTCATGGGGATGTGTAATGTACAGTATGGTGACTACAGTTAATAGTACTATTGAAAGTACTAATAGTACTAATTTGAAAGTTGCTAAGAAAGTAGATCTTAAAAGTTCTCATAAGAAAAAAAATTTTTCGTGTGGTGATGGATGTTAACTAGACTTATTGTGGTGATCATTTTGCAATGTATACAAATATCAAATCATTATGTTGTACACCTGAAACTAATATAATGTATATCGATTATACCTCAATTTAAAAAAAAGAGAGAAAAGGAGGTTCTTTGGGGTTCATGCTGTAGTTTGGAAATAGATGAGAACATTCTTTTTCCTTAAAAAAAAAACAAAAATCTCCAGTTTAACAGTTGCCATCTTAAGACATCTAAATACTGCCAGTATTTGATATTTCTAATTCTCTAAATTTTTAATAGTCCTATTATTTTATCATCTTTCCAAATATAACCACTGAGGTAAATTTTATCACAGACCAAATTTCCAAAGCCATGCCTCATAGAAGTGTTGAGTATTTTGTCTTGCTGGTTTCTCTAATTGCTTTAGGAGATGAAATAAAATCATTGTGAATAGATTTTCTGGAAATCAAGCCTGGAGAGTGGAGCTGTTCAACAATGCTTTTCATGGTCAATATATACTGTCATACTGTATTTTTCCTCGAAGCAATCACCACATTGGCTTCTGGCTCACCTTACCCTTCCCAAATCAGATTTCAAAAAGATTAAACTGAAATGATCTGTTTGGAACATTTTATTTCATCACCCAAATAGGTTGGCGTTTCTTAAGAGATTAGGTTCAAGTTTTAATGTATCTTCATAAAAGAGATGTCTTCAAGTTAACTATACTTTCAGAAATACTTCCTAGGCTTTTTAGCAATCCTCATAGTTTATCTGTTGAAACGGCTGGCTGAGAGTTGCAAACCTGTTTGCTAAGAAAATAATCAGATCCACTAAAGTATTTAATAGCAAGTAGTTGGTTCCTATGAACTACATTCAAGTATTCTTGAGAATTCTCAAGAATTTAAAGTACCTTAAAGTGTGCATACTTATCTGAAACAGCGTGGTGCCCCTTACAAGTTTCTTCCAATACACAGAAGAGTCCACTTGGGATCCTAGCAGGCAATACAGAATCAGAGGTCCCATTCCAAATGTAATATATCAGTATTTAGATAAATGGAACCCATGCTCCTGGTAACATTTTTACACATAAATTATTAAGTCTCACTCTAAACCACAGGAAATTTTTCAAGTGTTAAATATATAAACCTCCTTTCAGATCCCATTTGCCCAGAGTGTCTAAGATTTCTCTTCCAGTCCTTAAAATATGATAATTCTGTGTCCCTTCACTCTCTTTTAATTTTCTGCATGCATCTTGAGGTCTATCTGATACTCTTCTTGTTTATTTCCTGCCTCCCCTTTCACCTAAAATTAAACTCCATGAAAAAGCAGGAAATCTGTTTGTTTTGCTGTTGCTTTTTGTGCCACGCCTTAAGCAGTGTTTGATCCTTAGAGGGTGCTTAATAAATATTAAATGAATGAACCTGTAAGTACGGTCCTCTGACTCTCCCTAAATGTCTGTGACAGAGGTTAGCTGCTCTAGTAAATCATTCATAGACAGAGATCATGCCTATTTGGGTAATAACTGATTTTCAAAATAAGTTGTTCTGCCAAAAATAAACCTGCTGAAAGATAAGCTGAGGCATATTAAAACTTTTAAGAGGTCATCTGGGCATTTAGTCATTCCGATTGGTGGTGTCAAGCCGGAAGTGGTTAGGGGTGCTCCATCTACAAGACCCAGGGTAGAGGCGTATAAAGTGCAGAAGCATAGAAAGGAAATTATTTGATGGGCTATAACTTAAAGCCTAGCTGGCTATTTGTGATTTGTTTTCCTTAACATTTTGATTTCATAATCTTGAGCTATTTACAGGCTTAGATTTTGGTTTGCTTACGTAGACCATCATGGCATTAGAGCCACATTAGTCTAATAGCCTCCTTGTTTAATTAATTTAACACTGCATAATTAAAAAAACAATCTTTTCCATGAGGAAAGGAGGAATATGAGCTAGATAGTTTCAGAGTCACGATGAAAATATTTTTCTGACAGGTATTTCAATAAAGGTGTTTTTATAAGTGAAAGTATTGATATATAATTTAGGTATCTCAGATTAAATTCTCTCAGGGTAAACTGGGGTCACAATATACAAAGAATTTTAGGCAGTGTAAAGGGTTTAGGTTTTCTGCCTGCATTGGCAGTAGTTGAAGAATTTTACGAAGGGATAAAACTGTATGGTTTTGCGTTTTTAAAATAAGTCCACCATGGCTCCACCCTGATTAAGGAAGGAAGAGTAAGTGTATAAGAACCCAGATTGGAAGTTTAACGAAGAAGCAAAAGTGAGAGATGATGGCGGGTTTGTTCTGCTTCTGTGCTTACCAAGCATTCTTCAGATTTTGATTTGCCTGCTGACTTAATGAACACATTCTAGAAATGCCAGTACACGAATGCTACTTTATTTTAAATTTTAACTTTTCTTTTAAAATTAATATGTTAGAATTCTGATTTTATAATCAGTTTGATGAATTTAATTACTGTGATTCTACTTGTGTTGGAAAATAACATAAAATTCAGGTTTCTGAGATCAGAAGAATGATGATCACCCTCTGGACATTGACAAATTCAACAGGATAATGATAATGGCACCTTATAAAGGCTTGTGAGACTTCTCAGCCTCCATAATTGTGTGAGCTAATTCCTTATAATAAATTATATATATACATATATATATGTATATATATATATATCTCCTATTGGTTCTATTTCTCTGGAGAACCCTGATTCATACACTATTTTACTGCGATAGACATTTGGATATGAAGAATGCTGCTCTGGACATTCTTATATATGTATTGTGGTTCAGAGGTTCCCCAGATTCTTAGAGTAGAATCTCTAGGAGTGGATTTCCAGGTAAAAGAGTATGAATATGTTCAGTTGATTACACAGGTTAAAACCTTTTTCAAACAATCAATTCACACACTTACCAGTAGTGGATGTGAATTCCCATTGCTCCACATCCTTGCCAACACAAGGCATTGTCAATTTATTTTAGCATTTCTGATTAATTGTCTTAGTGTCAAGATCTTAGAAGTTTTAGTTTTCATTTCTTAGGAAACTTCTCTTGTTTTTTTCACAGTGTTCATTACTTCTTCTGCATTCCTTTGCAGAAATAAAGATAATGCCCACCGCCCTCCCTTTATTTTAATGCTTTGCCTCAGGGTTAGAAGATATTTTATCAATAAATTTCTTTCACCTTTACTTTTCATTCCTCCTGTGACACCACCCCTTTATGGGATATTGACTATAAGCCTTTGTAGTGCTTAATCAATATACACGATGGCAAGAAGACATACCACAATATTTAGGGTTGTCCCTCCCCCTGGATTCCTGTTAACAGCTTCTTTGGATGGTTCTCTCTTCACTTAAGACATGCTTTCTCTCATCAGGACAGTAACAAAGACCAAGAAATAATCTTCATAACTAAATACACAGAACTCATGGAACTCCTTCCACATCTCCAGTGGCTCAAGTTCCAGCCAAATACACCTGTTCCTTTAGAAATCTGTAGCCAGTACTTCTTACACAGTGATTGCCATACTTCAGCTTATCAATTTCCATTGTTCCAATGGTGTGATTTTTTGAAATGTATGATCTGATCATTTGAAAAATCATTTTAGAGCAATTCCCAGATAAGTAATATTATTGATACAAAGAAGCAGAAAATTTCGAGATCAATAAGAGAATTTAGAAATATTTTACTATTGACTTTTTAAAATACATTTGACCTCATGTTACATGTTTATGCACTAAGTAGAAATTTTTTTTTAAGATCTTGCTGCAGTTTATGTCCAAGTGTGTTCTGCCTATATTTTCTTTTTTTAATTAATTAATTTATTTTTATATTCATTTTTGGCTGTGTTGGGTCTTCGTTTCTGTGCGAGGGCTTTCTCTAGTTGTGGCAAGCGGGGGCCACTCTTCATCGCGGTGCGCGGGCCTCTCACTATCGCGGCCTCTCACTATCGCAGCCTCTCTTGTTGCGGAGCACAGGCTCCAGACGCGCAGGCTCAGTAGTTGTGGCTCACGGGCCTAGCTGCTCCGCGGCATGTGGGATCTTCCCAGACCAGGGCTCGAACCTGTGTCCCCTGCATTGGCAGGCAGATTCTCAACCACTGCGCCACCAGGGAAGCCCTAAATAGAAATTTATATTGCCTTTTCCATTTAACATTTTGAGTACAGCCTTTCTCATGCCACTAAAAATTCTTCCTAAATATTATTTTAATTCATTATATCAATATATATCACCATATATTTAATCATTCCATTTTTATGGGAGATTTAATTTTCTCTACTATATACAATACTGTAATAATAATTTTTGTGGATAAATTTAACATTTAATATCATTTTATTGGAACTAGAAAACCTTGTCAAATGGTATAAACAATTTAAAAAATTTGGTACATGATGCTGAAAGCTTCTCCCTAAGTTTTATAGCCTTGATGTTTCTCTTAGTATAAAAGTATCTGTCTCATGCCATCCTTCCCAAAATTCAATACATTAGGAATAGAAATGTATTTTGTTTTGCATTATGTACTTTTAACAATGAATATTTTCTGTTGTTAAATGTATAATGCCCATTACCATTTACTCTATTGAGAATTATCTGTAGCATTGTACTGACGAAGCCTCTCCTAAGCTGGAGTTCTGGAAGGCAGGACTATGGTGGAATAGACTCGTATAAATGTAGGCTGTATCGTCTGGAGGCAAAAGACACCTAAAAGACAGCTTTTAGGAATGAAGCTTAGGTTAAGAAGTCAGATGAAGTATAAATCTAAGAGAGGCCAGGCAAAGAATTGTGCTTTTTTGTGTGTTCTCTTGGATCACTTGTTTTGGGAGAAGCCAACTGCCATGTTGTGAGATCATGAAAAAAATCCCATGGAGAGGTCCATGTGATGAGGAACTTAGATCTCCTACCAACAGCCACATGAATGAGCCATCTTGGAGCAGATCCTCCAGCTACAAACAAGTCTTTAGATGATGACAGCCTTGATCAATATCTCAACTGAAATCTCATGAAAGACCCTGAGTCAGAACCACCCTGCTAAGCAGTGCCTGTATTCCTGACTCACAGAAACTGGGAGATAATAAATATGAGTTGTTCTACACTACTAAGTTTTGGGAGTTTGTTATGCAGTAATAAATATCTATTTTACCTGCTTTACATTCCTCCATAGCACTTATTACTATCATACTATATATAATTTATTTATTTTGATTGTTGTATAACTTATCATTTGTAGAGCATAAACATATGGAGAGAGAATTCCATCTGTTTCTCCTACTGATATATCTTCAGCATCTACAATTACAGTAATAATATTTATAGTAATAGTAACATAATGAACATTTATTTGATAAACTAGATGTCTATTAGGCATCTAAGTAGTGATTTCAAGTAGGCAATTAGATACACAAATCCAGAGTTACTAGAGGAAGTTATGGCTTGGATAAAGGTTTGGGAGTCCAGAGAACACTGAGAATGTTCTTGGAAATGAATGATGTCACTAGCACTATAGAGAAAGCAAAAGCTGTCCCAGGTCACACCTCTATAGTACTCTAACAGTTAGCAAAAAAGAGATGACCGAAAAGAAAAAAAAAAAGACTGAGAAAGAGCAGCCAGTGGTGAAGAAGAGAAAATTATCAATTATCAGAAAGTGACAGCAAGGAATAAAAAGAAAACAATAATTATAGAATGTCTGCTATTTGCCAATCTAGGCACTTTAAATACTTCACTTCAACCAGTTTTCAAAATAACTCTGTGAGGTAGGTTTTATTACTCACAATTTGTAGGAGGAAACCACTTGGAGGCTCAGTACTTGCCCTTGCTCACATTTCCAAGAAGTAGTGGAACTAGGAGTTGAATCCAGATCAGAATATCGTGTCTCTCCACTAAATCATTCCTGGGATTGGTATTTAATATCCATCTATTCTGAATATGTGACATGTGTTATCCTTTTAACAATCACAGCGAAATTTTTTTCAATTACTATGATACAATCACATATAGAAAAGTACCAGGCAGCTCAAGGTTACAAGCAAAACGTGAAATGTTACACCTCAAGAAATATCAGGTTTCCCAGAGGAACACTTTGAAGACAGTAAATACTTGACTTTCTCACTTACCTTGGCACATTCTGTGACTTTACCTGCATGCTGGAGTTCACCTGAATAAACATCATAAATTTTATTTGGTGAAGGTGAAAGCCCTAGTCATAAGTAATGATTATATCATACTAAAAGTGTAGTCAAGCATGATGTTTTTTGGATGACTAGCAATTGAAATTATTAATCATTTAATTGAAGAATTCACTTCAGAGAAACTCGTGAACAGAGCTCATGCTAATATTGTCCTGAAGGTTCTTGAGCCCATTCTTGAGCCCATCCAGATATTCATTTTCATCATATTCCAAGATGTCAATAACAGCGAGATAGACTTTTAATATAAAATGCTGTGATATTTTCAACGTAGCAATTTGCAACCAGACTTCAAATGTCCATGCATGAGTGATTTTTCAAGTGGGTGACAGAATGACTAAATATGTTAGAAATATCTCTGCAGCATTCCCAAAATTTATATGGCTAACACTGAAGCCATTCTTGAGCCCATCCAGATATCCAGATGTAGCTTCCCAAGGAACCCAGATAGGCCTCTATTTTGAAAACACTACATATATGTATAGTACATATATAAAATGGGAGAAAGTAAGTCTCTGCTTAAAAATTATATTATATATAATACTTATATATTGTAAACATACAGTATGAATTTTATACACACATATATATATAAAATGCTAAATTCCTAAATTCTATTTCTGACCTAATTTATTTCTGAAAGAGCCTCCTAACAGGTTTCTGGTCACATTCCCCTCAAATTTACCAAGTGCATGGCTGCCAAAATTTGTTTTCAAAAATGCAAATATGGCTATCCACAGTATCTATTCAAAACCCTTCAACACTTCCCTTTTGACTCCAGGGTAAAATTCAGGTCCCTAATGTAGCGTAAACCATTCATTATGCATCCCCTGCCTTGTGTTCCAGCTGCATCTCTCATTACTTTCACTCTACCTTGCACTGTATGCTCCAACAGTTTCGCACTATTAACAATTTTCTACTCAAACAAGCCTGTGCATTTACTCATGCTTCTTCCTCTACCTAGAGCAGCTTCTAATTATCTTCCCCTACCTGACATTTGCTTATCCTTTAAGATTCAACTCAGGCATCACACAATCCTGGAATCCTTCCTGAGCTTTCCAGAACTGGTTGCAGCAAAATACAATTTGCACATCCTTATCACTTTCAGTGATGCTGCAACTACTTATTTAGGCATTTATATCCCTTACTAGAAGTTGACCTCCCAGAGCTCATGATAAATAATTTTTGTTCTCTATATTCCCTGCCTAGTGTTAGAAATTTGGGGTGTGGTTTTGGTGCTGGAATACGAATACTTATTCTTCCTCCCTTTACAGAGTTTCTGCCAACAGAGCTAAATATGAAAGTGGTAATACCATAATAAATAATGAAGAATAAGGTTTGTTAATGTAAGGTAATTTTTTATTCTTCCAAGTGCAGGGGTTATCTGGTAAATGCTGTTGATGTGAAAGGATTAAGCCTTGAAGAATATATGGCATTTCCTTTGCTCTGTTTCTCTGAACTGAAGTGGCCATCACTGTGGATGAGGATGGTACCTACTTTATCTACTTAGCCAATGGCAGAACACAGGGAACCAGATGACAGCTGGGCCTGCTGAGGTAAGCCTTGCCGGGGGCTCTAACCAAATAGATTCAGGGAGTACCAGAGGGGAAGTAGAACTTAAGACCCTGTATTTTATATATAGTAATCCCACACTCCAATTGAATGAGTCCCAGTGAATGTCTCAGGCTTTGAACAGTTTAGTAATTCCTTGTCCCTTGTGAAGGCTCTAGGAAGCTGGTTAGACAAAGTGACCATGTTTGTTCCTTCTTGCTTCCTCTTCTATAATTCCTTATTTGTGTGCTCCCTATTAATAATACATCCTGATATTTTTATAACAATTTATAATATTCAAAGTTTCCCATACATTATGCCATATAATCTTCAACAAAACTCAGTTGTTAAACATTAATATCTCTATTTGCAGGTAGGAAATTTGAGGATGATAAATGTAAAATGATTAGCCCTGGTTATAAAGCTAATGAGCAGCAGAACCAAGAACGTTCCCAGGTCTTCTGAGTGTGAAACTATGATATATTCAACCTGGTAATGTGCAACAAAGCATGCTTGCAACGCCTATGCATGAGTGTTTCTCAACTCTGGTGAGAGTAGACTAAACATGTTAGAAATACCTCTACAGTGTTCCCAAATTTCAGGTAGCTGTCCCTGGGGCCATTTTTGAGCTCCTCCAGTTATCTGGTTCCAGTCACCCCAAAAAACTATTATGCCTCTGTTTTGAAAACTCCTCATATGCATAGTACACATATAATATGGAAGAAAAAGAATGTAAGTGAAAACAAATATTCTCTTGAGGCTCTTTATTTATGAATGCATTTAAGTCAAGAATCCCATGTGTAGCCTAGTTATTTCAACATAGATTTCAGACAAGTTCCTACTGGCCTGTGGGACTAAAAGTTTGGATCTAAAGTGTTGTTTACAGGAGAGACTGAGAATTCCTTTAAAAAATCTCAGAAAAGGGAAGTCTCAGTTTCCTAAGGACTGAAATTTCCCTAGGGAATCTTATCCTGAGAAAAGAGAAAGTACGAACAGGTTTAGAGTTCAAGGAGAAGGTCTTGCCACTTTTGCGGACCTTGGGATTCGATTTCAGAAGAGAAGGAAAAGTAGGATCTGGGGGTTCCTTCACGTTGTTAATCCTAACCCACCAGGGCATGAAAGAAGCCAGAAACTTAGAACAGAAGCTCTGTCCATGAATAAAAGCTGTAGTTGAAGTGAGAATCTTCCTACACCAGTGGTGTTTCAGGGATGTGAGTTAGCAAACAAGATGTAGGATAGTAAGAACCTTCCTCACTTGGGATAAGAACTCCCAAGTCATCTTATCAAAGAGTTAAAAAATTTAAGCACAAACAGTTTAGAAAGTCAGCGAAATGTGTAATGTTATTTTGATATATTTTCACCAAAAATGAGTAAAAACATTTTAAACTGTCACTTAAAAGGAATTATTACATGTGGTGGGAAACATGTTTTGTGAAAAACCTAATTCTGTGATATACCAGAAAAATAAGTAAAAGAATAATAAGAAAAGATCTTGAATACCTTCCATCTCAGGTCTTTGATACTCAGATCTGCTTGGTCATCATTGTGACATAAAAATATGTTGAAGATCTTGAGAAATATGTAGGCCCATTAAAAACAGTTGTGAACTGACAATCTTCTAGCCTAATTATAAGACTGTTTTTCCCCTAGAATCTATGGCTTTCATCAAATATTCACCTCTTTGTTTGCCAGGGTGTGTTTTTTTGCTTTTTCTCAACCTACTGATAGAGATATTTAATAATTTATAGTAAAAAATGTGTAAAATCATAAATTGGTATAAAACAAATGGAAAACATAATAGACAAGAGCTACAATTTACATTAAATCAGCAAACTAGGAATTAGAGACAGTGGAAGAACCAACCAAATAAATAGTCATGGTTCTTTTTCTGTAGGATAAGCTATCACCTACCTATCAGGAAAAAAATAAACACACTTGTTGACTGCTAATCTATATTACCACCAGGGATACTATATTCTACTAGTCATCTCCCAAGCCTCCTTGGCTGTCCTTCTGAACTTATCAGTTATTACAGCAATTGCAGTCTTCTTGCTGCAGCCTTGGCACCCTCTCATCCCCATTATAATTAACTAGATAAGCTTGTGACCATCGACCAGGGATGGTGGTGCCCACCCATCTAGTACATTCCTGAAGGCCTTGGTGAATGGTATATTCCCTAAAGTTTCCCACTAGAACCTGTGATAGATCTTCTGGCCTCACATAGTTTTTCTGCCCCAACATGTCCACATCCCTGAGCCTTTTAATCGCTTTCAACACTGTTGGTCACACATACCTCCAACTGACTTCCTGGAAGGCAACTTTCTTGATGTAATAGACAATCAGAGGGAAATTTTCATTATAAAAAAGAAATTTTTACATTCCAAAACTTAAGTGTCCTCCTGTTGTTTTGCTGTTGTTATAACTAAATAAACCAATGCAAAACAAATTGCATAGGTTAAAAGTGAATTACATTATGATTACTGTTTTTATTGTTTCATTATTTATTATACCCTTTTTAAAATATTTTATTAATGTTTGTATTTTACAAACAAGCCTGATGGTCCAGTGTGACAATTTTTGAAGACAGTATGTGAGAAGAAAGAGAGAGATTCTAGAGTTAGACCTATGAACAATTCCCATATGGTTAGTGATGAAGAATTACAATCTTCTTGGTTATTTCACTGTACCAGTACATCAAGGGAGACAAAAAGAGAAGTCCTTTCACTACAAGGGAAGCTATTTATACATGGATTTTCATGCGCTGGTAGTGCAAGTTGTATTGATGCATTGCATGTTATCTGTGGTAGGCAAGTTAAAATGCAGCAGTGCCTCCAGAAAACTTGGAAAGACACTTAACTACAAATCACATGTATTCGACAAGAAAAGGTGCTGATTATTTTAAATATCTATCGGAATTTCTAAACAGAGTGCAGCTTTTGTCAGGAAAAGGTCACATTCAGTGGAAAATCTCAAAATCAAGTTACTGAGCAACAAAACATATTGCTTAGAAGAAAAAAGTTACACAGTTGGTGAGAAACTAAAAATGCCAGCACACAGTGAGTAAAATAAGGTCCAGTAGGAGAAATTGAAAAGGTTCCACTCTCAAAAATATGTGTCAATACAGTGATGACATGTCACATAATATTGAATAGGTTTTGTGTAATGAACAGAAAAACAAGAGCTTTTCTATCCAGGTTGATGAGAGAAAAGGATTTCACCAATAAATATCATGCTACAACATTTGTAAGATTGGTGAATATTGGAGGAATTCAAGAAAGATTTCACTGCTGCAATAAGTTGCCCAAGCTAACAAAGGTCAAAATACATTTAATGTTTTGTTTTCACAGTTGGAAAAAAATAAAGATTTATGTTGGAGAAATTACATTGGCATTTGCCCTGATGGTGTCCCATCGATGGTTGGCTCCATGAGAAGGTTTCTCTAATTGTTAAAAAAGAAAATGCAAACATTGTCTCAACACACTGATTTCTGCAGAGAGGTGAAGATGAAATAAATTACATTCTGCTTGATGCTGCAGAAATCAGGCTTTATTAAGCAAAAACAAATTTACTTGAAAATGTTTTAAAAACTGTAAAAACCTGGGGAAAGAGCATGTAAATTTCCTCTAAATGCAGACATCTGTTGGCTTAGCAGAGAAGAGTTCTCAGTATGATATTTGAACTAAAATATGTATTGTAGGGTTGCTAGTACTTAAAAAAAATCATTGCTGGATTTTGCTGAGCACTTTGAAGAAGGAGAATGCTTCAGAAACTAGCCTACTTAAGAGATATTTTGCTTCACATGAACTAGTTGAACACAACTGAAAAATTCTTGGACTTAAAAGGAAACTGAATTTTTTGGGGTGAGAGGTGGAAATTTCATGTGGTAGAAGAAAATGTTGTAATGTTTCCACTGCTGCTGAGGTTTGAAAATGTAGGAAGGGAATCAAGTTATATTGAAAAATACCTAGGAAAATTGCAGGAAAAATATGAACAGCTTTTTCCTTCCTGTAACACATACGTATGACTGAATATGGTACTTTCTCTGAACCTTCTGCTAAGCCTGATAACTTGACTTTGAGAGGAAAGAAAAGAACTTTGTGAGCTGCAGACTGATCTGATACTCAAGAGGATATTTATTCACTCGCTTTAGACAAGTTCTAGATTTCTGTGAATAAAGAGCACCCTGCCATTCATTGGAAAGCAATCAACATCGTGCTAAAGTTTTCAGATTTTGACATGTGTGATCCAGCTTATTCATTTAGCAATCCTCAAGAGGACAGAAATTATCTTATTTCTATTGAAAATGAAATCTGTGTGTGCTCATCTCAAGTTTCATTCAGAACTGAGAATTCGTGCAGTCAAAATGAAACACAGATTCCACGTTAAAAGATAAAAGCAGTCTTTATTTCTAGTTTCTAAAATAACACTTCTATGTACATATAAGCCTATAAAAGAGAATAAGAAACCAATACATACATATATATAATTTTGCAACTGCTAGAATTAAAATAGAGCTAGGGTTAAAATTGACATAATCGCATGTCACTCAGTTTTAAAAAAGAAATGATCAAAACCTTGCATGAAATTGTATTTAGAATATATATTTTATCATATTATCTTGTCTTATGGTTTTAGTAACTTTACTATATTCAACATGGTCAATAAATTTTCCTGTTGCAACTTGCATTACTTAAATTAACATTATCTTTATTTAAATTAAATTTACAAATCTACCTTTAGAAAATTAAATCTTATTTTGACTTAAGCCAGTTATTTAACACAGGCAAACTACATCCCACAGGCCAAATCTGGCCTGCATGAAAACATGTTTTCACAAATAAAGTGTTTATTGAAACACAGCCATGTCCATTTCTTTATGTATTATCCATGGCTGCTTTTCCTCTGAAACAGCAGAATTGAACAGCTGTACAGAAACTATAAGACTCGCTAAGGCTAAAATATTTATCATCTAGCCCTTTACAGGAAGAGGTTGTTGGTCTGTTTTTAAGAGAAGCTTACTATGTTTGCCTTATGAGTTTTTAAATCTTTGAAAAATAAAGAAAAATCTAAGCTAGGCTTAAAAATCTAGTTGGATTTTTTTCCCTAAGAGTTTTGGCTATAAAGTCATTCTTGATTTAAATAGAGAAAGGCCTGATTAGCAGCTTGTATAATAGAAATTTGTGCAAAGACTTTTAAGCCTACTTAGATAAAATTTTTGAAAATCAAGTAAGAAATTTAAGAAAAGGAAGACCTGAACTTTTCTTTATCAACGCTACTGACTTGCATAGAGTTTATTTCCTGTGTGGGGAAGGGGAACTACAAAGAAATAGGCTAATAATTTAGCCAAATAAATAGATCCACAGAAAAATATCATTCTCTATTCAAAAGAACATTGGCAATTATTGTAGGATGATCGCATCTACTTACTGGTAATCCTAAGGTACCATGAACTATTGCTATAATACTTTTTTTGCAGGGATTTCCTGACACCCTACTATATTTCGATAGTTCCTCTAGGGTAAGAAGATTGAGAAATGCTGCTCCAGAGGTTGTGGAACTAGAGTGTAAGGGACCCAAAGAATCAGCTGTCAGTGAGTGGGATCCCCTCCCACCATCCTCAAATCACTGATGCACAGCCTGCCCTTCAACTGTCCTGGAAATATGTAAGCTTCCCTTTTATAAGAGCGGAGATTGTGGACCCAGGAGATGGACATGCATGGAGAGGAAGGTAAGAAGAAAGAACCTCACCATCCCACCATAACAAAATCTGATAGAAGCACTTGAGAACGTCCCTAAGGGCAGCACCTAAGGAGGAATTCAGCTTTCCTGTTACAGAAAGAAAAGAGCATTCCCCTGACCAGGAGAGGGAATGGGGCAGATTATGAAGTATAACAGAACTGCGTCAATTCCTACCTCTTAACTCCCTGAGTGCAAGGATGAAATGAAACACAGAGACAAAGCAAGAGAGAGAGCTGAGAAGACGTAGAAAGGTAGAGTGAGGTGAGAGGGTTCCAGAGCTTCCCCCTGCGATACTTTCTGAGACTGGTCACATGCGTAAGTCATTTGCAATTAAGGGCTGAACAGCACCATATTGTATCATTATTTTCTCGGAGGGTTGGTGGGGTGGGGTGGCGACCAGAGGTTCCACAATTCCAACTCGGTAGTTGGATCTTAATGACTTAACTTCTCACAGCTGATACCAGCCAAGTCCTTGTCAACAAATGCAAATTACAAATACTTACTTAGCTACCGACTGACTTCATTTTGAGTCATATTTGTTTACTCTGTCCCGTTTGAGACTCTGAACAAGTTGCTCTGGAAAAATAGAAGAGGGAAAACAGTAAGAGAGAAAGAGAGAGCTGGTAAATTTTGGAAACAGATCCCAGAATTTTAATGATGCCAATAAGAAGGGAAGGCATGTAATTTGTAAAGTACCTACAGGGCCCTAAAACATGATTAGTCAAGCACATAGAAAACATTTTCAAACCTTTTCTTAATTGTAACAGATGGTTGAGCAATAAATTTCTATTTCAAGCAAAAGGATGTTCTGCAAACATATCTGGCTGGAGCCCAGGCTGGCCAGCATAGTATTGCATTGTTCAAGGAAGCTGGAGTCTGTATTACTGAGCTGTTAGAATTGCTCCCATTAGCTGCCTGAGTGGAACTATTATTGAAGCTGAAACCCTTAGTATTATAAAATTTCAGGCCTAAAAGGAAAAAGCCTTCCATATTCTTCTCATTTTACAGATAAAAAAACAAAAACGAACAAAAAAGTAAAATCTAGACAGGTTAAGTGATATTCCCCAAACCACAAAGCTAATTAATTTCAGAGCTGGAACCCAAACTTGAAACACCCGGTTTTTATTCAAGTGCTATTTCCACTCACCATTATGTGTGATGCCACCAGCAATAATGAACCTCAAAGAGACTAAAAACTTGTCCAAAGTCTCATAGCTAGTTTGTACAAAATTTTGTATATGTCCAAATCTTCTCATTTCAGGTTCTATGATTTCTGCACTAGATCCCATATGACAGCTTATAAAATAATTCCCAGGACTATTAGTTCTCTGCATGGGGCAGAGAAAGAAACATTGACTTACGAATTAAATTGACCTAAATTCTAATCTCAATACTGTCACCTGCTAGCTGTGTGCACCTTAGCAATATATAGGATCTCACTAAGTATCAGAATATCGGTTAATCATCCATAAAATGGACATGTTAACACCAACATCTTAAAGCTGTTACGAGTTTTAAATAAGAATATATGTAAAATACCTAGCACTGTGCCTGTCATATACCAAGTACTCAGTAGATACTAGTTGGGTCCATTTTCCTCTATGTCTACATCAAAATGTTCATATTCCTTAGGATATATGTTGCCAGTATGTCATTAATTTGAAGTGGGGAGAAGAAAATTTTCTACTCTGTACAAACCACATCATCCACCTACTTAGATCTTCAAGTCAGTGGTGGGGACTGAGCTAGGGAGGGTGAACAGGAAAGTGAAAAGGGTATATCTAATAAATGTGCACCTGCTCACAAGTGAAGAGAAACAAGAGAAAATATATAGGCTTTCAATTCTAGTGCCGTCTATTTCAGCCCCTGTAATTAGTTGTCATTTATGATAAGACCTGCCCCTGGGAAGTCTTTCAAACACCAACTATACCCCAAGCCTTCTAACAGAAATTCATTTCATGTCCTCACTCTCAGCCCACTTATACATCTAGAAGAAATATGGATCTCTCATCCAGCAGTCAGATGTGAAGGCTTGTGGGGTGAGAAAATAGCAATAAGAAGCCATGTAGTCTGGGTCTCTCTGGCAAGGAGGTTAGGAGAAGTGGATTCTTACTCTGGGTACCCTGAACTTGGGTGTCTTTAAGCTGTTACTGCCTTATCAAAAAGCCAGATGACAACCTCAGAATCCTGACTCAGTCAAGTTGCCATTATTGTTCCCATTTTATGGATGAGTAACTGACTGTCTAACCCATAGATTTATATATTGCAAGTGACAGAATCAGCTTGCAAGTGACAGAATCAGTATTGCTAGGGCATACGTTCAAGAAAAGGGAGTCCAGGCTAGGTCATCAGAGCAAGAGTTACAGAGAAAGTTCCAGGAACTAGAATCAAACGACCCAGAAACAAATGGGAACCATTGCCTGCCAAGGGGCTTTAACTTCTACAGGGCTGGTAGAGCTAGTGAACAGACATGAAGAATGTCAGCAACATTGGCCAAAAGCAAGCAAAGGGGACCCTAAGCAGAGATTCCCTCTTACGCATTTCGAATGTGGGCCTTTGCACAGGCCGTTTACCTGGAATACTCTCATCTCTTCTTAAGTAATCTGAGATATAAATACAAATAGCAATGATACTAGAGAGTTTTATCTTTGTTCCACGGAGGAAAAAATACTGAAGATCTTTTAGTTAATATGCACAGAAATCATCTGGATATATCAGATTGTAATGCAAAAACTTCAGGACTTAAAACAACACAAAATATCTTATGGTTCTTCAGGTTAGAATGCAGACTTGGGTCTATATTCAAGATGTCTACAGAGCTGCATTCCCTCTGGAGGCTCTCAGGGATAATCTGTTTCCTTACCTTTTCTAGTTGCTAGGGGCTACCAGCATTCCTTGACTTACTGTCTCTTCTTCCGTCTTCAAAGCACATCACTCTAACCTCTACTTCCATCATCACATCTCCTTTCTCTGACTTTGATGTTGTTGCTTCCCTGTCATAAGGAGCCTTGTGATTACATTGACCCCACCTGGGTAATCCAGGCTAATCTCCCCATCTCAAAATCCTTATTGAATCACATCTGGAAAGCCCCTTTTACCCTGTAAGCTAACATATTCACAGGTTCTAGAGATTAGGACATGGACATCTTTGAGGAGCATTATTCTATCTACCAAACAGTTCTTAATTTTTTTTATTTGGAGTTTTAAAAACCTATTCCTTTGTTTTTATTTACCCATCATAGCACCTTTCTTCTAATATCCCATGTTAGAAACTTCAAAACCAGCAATGATTACTCACTCTCTTTCCTTCCCACATCCAAACTCTAAAACATCTCAAAAATTTTCTGTCTCTATCCCATTTGTATCCTTATTTCTGACTCTTTTTACCTATTGCCTCGATTTTTTCAAAGGCATCCAAACTCATCCTCATGCCACCAGTTTCTCCCTGCTCCAACCCATTTTGCAAAGTTCTTCCAGTTATGACTTAACACACAATTGTAGGTCAGACCCGTGTTTAAAGACTCCAACAGCCACTTATCATCTAACAGGGTAAAGGATAAGGGTAAAGTTACAGGGTAAAGTTACCCCACCTCAATTTGGCAATAAAAATCCCTTCACAGTCTTGCTGCAAACTTTTTCTCCTTCCAATTCCCTTTGATCTACCTTACATACCAGCCACACAGAACTTCTATTTCCCAAAGAGGTCTGTGAGCATTTGAGAATGCTTTGACTTTGCTCATTGTATTGCTGGGTGCCCTTAATCTCTTTCTCTAGTTAATGAGATTCAAGTCAGCCTTTTCATACAGCCACCGAGATACTGCTCAAATGCACCTTAGTTTCTCTGAGAATCTTTTCTCTAAATGCTGTACGCTACCAAATTACTCATTCCCATATATGTCCACAACAATACCTAGTTCTCTTTAATATTGCATTTATGACACTGTACTTAATTAGTTTTTATTTTCATCATTGTATGCCATTTCTCAAACTAAGAGCTCACTGAAGAAGGCAGGGACTGAGTCTCATTTTTATTTCTGATCCAGTGCTTAATACAGGCCTGGATCAGAGTAGGTGCTCAATAACTTCTTTGTTCTGGGTAAAACTGGGACTCAGACTGGTTCTTTGCACAACAGTGGATATGGGACACCTGGAAATCAATTTACTAGTACTGATATGCATTTTCAGTTTTACTTGGAATAGATTATAATACATAAAAAGAAAGAAAACCATTTCTTACTTTCACTTTTTTTCTTTTTCTTTTTGCACTGATATTTGGAGAGATAAGGAAATGCAAGACAAGGTACACCTGTTCTGATCCATCCTAAGAGCTAGATCTGACCTGGATAGAAAGAGCAACAATGGGAAGAAGCTAAAGGGATCATAAGAAGGAATATTATAAAACTTCGGGAAAGGAGTGCTGATTTAGAGGTCCTCATGGCAGAGTTTCACAGAGGTAGGTGCAAAGCAATTGTCCTACACTACCGCAGTCTGTGGGATGAGAGGTTTAGGAAAAAATCTTTATTCTGACCAAGTAATAGGGGAGGACATGGCACCCAGCAAAATTCCACTCTTACAGGAAGTCCCCTCAGTCATGCTGATGCAGAGCGCCTTCCCTTAAGTGGCTTTTGGGCATCAGATCTTTGGCAAATAGATCAGAAGAACATGAAATAATTTATTCAGAGATCATATAAACTCCTTTTTGGGGATTCCCAGAAATAACTGTGTCTACTTAGGAAGTATTAAGCAAGTTGAGGTTCTGCCACCATGAAAATTAGAGCTAAGAGTCATGGGAAACTGAGTGTTAAAGTTCATGCAACCTCATGCTTACCCAAAGCTGGTGAGGCCTGAGGTCATTCAGGTTAAATTAAAAATTTAATGAATGAGTGAATAATAAATGCACGACAGAACTGAAGTCAGTGTTTGTTCACTTTTACCAAAATGAAGGTTTTATTTGTAGTACCTGGTCTATCCTTAGTAAGAAATTATGAACTTATGTTATTGAAGGTCTGTTTCAGATACGAGTTAATTATTTTAAATGTATAGTTCAATGGCTGGCACATATTCTATGTTCGATTCCTGAGACTGTCGTCTTTACCTAAAATTAACTGCATCTTTTATAACATTATACAGCAATATTTTCATCTGTGGAGCAATAGTATAAATGAACTCCAGTTTATCCATTACATAGTATAAAGGAAAGCTAGATAAGTAATGTGATTGTTTTCCTAGGAGATGAAGAAGCTGTATCAAATAAAGCATGATGATCAACTTAGCCTTGCTGTTAACTGAGGGGAAAAACACAATAGTTTAGAGTTAAAAAGTAAATGGAACATTAATATAGTGTATCTATTCTGTTGTGTAACTGCCTATGAGATGCTAAGTTGAAATATTGTCTAACATTTTGCCAGTAGGGGGAAAAAATAACAGCAGATGGGCCAAGCAGAAGGCAGAGCTAAATCATTTTATATTCTTTCAATGCAGTTTTTTTCAGTTTCATGATAGATAGGACTGTGATAGATAATCCTACATCAGAAAATGTGTATCAGATATTCTCGTAATTATATTACACGTTTCTTTTAGGGCTACTTTTACCAGTAGGATATTAAAATTAAGATCTTTTCTGGGAGGGATGGATGAAATCAGGAATTCATGAGTATTGCAAGAATTATGTGAAGATGGTAAAAATAGAGAGGCTTCTAACAGGAAACTGCACACTGTGACGCCACTGCCCTGCATTTGATGTAAACCGATTTTACCCATGAAGATGTTTATTAGTTGTCATGCACCAACTCTGATCTTGTTCAATTTGTCATCAGGAGCTAAGTGGTATAACAGCAAAGGCAACAGATGTTGGGAATGACAAGCCAAATTATTAGAAACTCAGCCAATAATTTCACCTCAAAAGTAAATGGTTTGACTTTATAATCTCCTGAATGCATTTCTTTCATAAGCGGTATATGGATTTGCATTGTTGAATTGGAATGCCATCTGTTTCCTGGACACAGATAACCTTGGTTCCTGCCCCACATGATAAGTCCACTCATTACAGTTCAACTAGCATCTCTTGTCATTGTAAACCACTTCTTCCAACTGCAACATTCTCAATCAGGATCATAATTGGAAGACAGATAACATTCCCCCAGGAAATTTACATATTTTAGTAGGCCCACCTCAGGTCCAAAGCTTTGAATTGCACATTGTCCAGCATATTTTAAATGGTACAGAAGTATGCTTATAAAACATCTTCTGTAAACTTTTATACTGAGACACACTAGTTTATTAGTAACGGAAGCTAGTTTTATTTAAATAATAACACCTTATACTGGATTACTATCTGCAAAATATATATTAATTCACATTGATTGTAACAACCCTGTGATCATTATTCATAATTTACAGAGGAGGAAATCAAGACCTTGAGAATTTAACTAATTTATTTATCAATTCTTATTGAGGATTTTCTGGGTGTTGGAAAAGAGAGGCACCAAGGATATGCCTATGAATAAAACCGACATGGATTCTGTACTCATGAGTCTTAAATGTAATAGCAGAGACAGGAAATAAGTATGTTATGTTATTAAGTATGACAAATTCTGTGAAGAAAATAAGAGAGTATCATCAGAGATCACAGCAGGATGGTTTAATTTAGATAGGAAGGTCAGGAAAGCCTTCTCTGAAGAAGAAACATTGAAACTGAAACCACAGGGATGATTGGGAACCTGGGCAAAAAGTAAAAGGAAGAAAGGACTAGGCATAGATTTAGGAAGGCTTTAGGTGAGAAGGAAGTTAACCCTTTCATGGGGGACTAGTGAGCTGGTAAACCAAGGGAAAATTGACATGAAGCAAAACTAAGTAGGAAAACAGGGGACATATTATGAGGTCACATTAATGATCTACCTGACTTGCCCACTGTCACACAAGTAGAAAATGGCCTCACTGAGAATAGAAGTTGTCTGTTGATTTTTATTCTAATTCTAGTTCTATTTCCATTCACCTCTTTATGGTGCTTTCTTCACTGGAGAGAGAAATGAGGTGCTCACATAGGATCATAGATGTGTACAGGTGAATAGATGTTGCTATGAAAACAAACAAAAACAACAAAGCAGCTCATTGCTTCATGTCTGTTACCTGAACATGTGTTTGTTGTTTTTGTTTTCTTTTGTTTGGTGGAGGACTTAAGTTGGTGGTGTGATGATGCATTGATGAATAAGCTTGTTTTCCTGCCGAATTAATCATTATAGGTAGAATAGTTACTTTACATGAGCAGCTTTTTTGTCATTGTTACTCTGGGCCAGACAGTTAATTTCTTTGGGGACAAGTTCCTTCACCTGTAAGAAGAGAAGGCTGAAAGAGGTTTCTAAGAGGTCTTTATCGATTGCTCCTGGCAGTTATCTGCCAACCACAGGGGAATCAGCCTTAAGATGCAAACCTTGAGGAAATCATTGAGCCTTTGTACCAGTCCATATCAAAGCTTGTTCTAACTCTTTGCTTTCTGTAATGGGAATTAAAAAAGCATTCCTGACTAAGCTGATTGAGGTGGATTTCTCTATTTACAGGTGAAAGCATTCACATATGTATCTTTTCTATTTTTTTTTTTAATTTTTATTTATTATTTATTCTTGGCTGTGTTAGGTCCTCGTCTCTGCGCGAGGGCCCCCTCTAGCTGCGGCGAGCGAGAGCCACTCCCCATCGCGGTGCGCGGGTCTCTCACTATCGCGGCCTCTCTTGTTGCGGAGCACAGGCTCCAGATGCGCAGGCTCAGTAATTGTGGCTCACGGGCCTAGTAGCTCCGCGGCATGTGGGATCCTCTCAGACCAGGGCTCGAACCCGTGTCCCCTGCATTGGCAGGCAGACTCTCAACCACTGCGCCACCAGGGAAGCCCTATCTTTTCTATTTTAACATAGATTATCGCTATATTGTGTGTGTTCTGGTGTATTCTGGACTTACTAATACAAATTTCAAAGGCATCTTTTTTGAGCACTTAGAGTGCAAAATTTTATGCTAGGCAAAGATGAATGAGGCGTATGGTCTTTTCCCTAGAGGAGCATAAGAACATAAAAGGGAATAAATGAATTATACAAATCCCGGTTATCTAACGTAGAATACGTATCTATTATGAACATATGTAAGGTGCCATGCCTAGTAATCCTACCTATGCCCTACTTTCCCCTTCCATGTTTTTTGTTGTTGTTTATAATATTTAGTAAGTCAAATCCATGTCTTAATTGAGCCTGCAGATATTTTGGCAGGAAAGGTATTTCATTTGCATTGCACTGTAAAACAGTAGAATTCTGAAAGCTGTAATACTTAGTTTCTTTTTTTCTTCTTCTTCTGCTATGCATTGTAATTCTTTTCTCTATTGTAGTGGATTGAATAGTATCTTCAGAAAATTTACATACACCCAAAACCTCAGAATGTAACCTTATTTGGAAATAGGAATTTTGTATGTATGATCAAGGTAAGGACTGAGGAGATCATATGGTATAAGGGTAGGCCTTAAATCCAATGAGAGTGTCCTTATAAGAGACAGAAAAGGGGACAGATACACGGAGAGGAAAATGCAGAGTCAGTCTCTAGAGGCAGAGATTAGAGTTATGTGTCTATAAGCAAAAGAACACCAGAAGCTGGAAGAAGCAAGGAAGGATTCTCCCCTAGAGCTTTCATAGGGAGTGTGGCCCTGCTGGCATTCTGATTTTAGGTTTCCAGACTCCAGACCTATGAGAGAATATATTTCTGTTGTTTAATACACCAAGTTTATAGTAATGTGTTATGAAGCCCTAGAAAACGAGTACAACAACCATTCTGTTTTGTTACATGTTATAATTTGGTTTTAGCTGTGCTTTGGGATATGAGAGGGCTCTATGTTCACCTTAGACAAAGTGCTTTAAGAAAGCTTGGCTTCTCACTGCTTGAATAACCGCTACTAGTGAGAAATGATCATCTATATAGAGTGTAACAGTTGCCAGAAGCAAGTTGCCAGAAGCAAGCAAGAAACAACAGGAGGGACTGAGGTATGTCTGTCTGAGGTGTGACAGGTGATTTTCTATTATATACTGGATATTTTGTCTATTATGTTAGGAGACTCCGGCCTTACTTAAATCTTTTATTTTAATAGGCAGTCACCCTGTTTAAATTTAGCACACAGATCCTCGCCTCCTTTTGTGGGCTGTGGTTCCAATAATGACAAAATTTTCAGAGGCTTTGAAGTGTGATTTTGGTTGGCTTGGTTGCTTTGGTGCCTCTGGGGTTCCCACTGGTCCCTTCTGGTACTCTCATAGGGGAAAGAGTTTGCCTTGGTGCCTCTAGGTTTGGAGAAAAGATCTGAGGCCCACAGAGCACTCTCATGGCAGCCGCTATTACGGCAGGATCCCCAGTCACCAGTGTCCCCTGGCCGCCCCCATATCTCTCACTGAGGGAGGGGAGTCTCAGCCCTGGGATGAAGAGACTTACTTGTCCCAGCCACTTGTGTCAAAACCCCTGGCCAGTGCCACCAAGCTTCTGGGTGTCTCTGGGTGGAAAAAGGGAGTCTCAGGCCTAGTGGGAGAAGAGAGAGCTTCCCTGGCCACTTATTTTCAGTAGGGCTCCCAGTGGATTCAGCCTTTGTGGACGCTGCCTATTCTAATGATGTTGTCTGCTGGGCTCCATCGATCTGGGTGAGGAATGAGCCTAGCTGGGCTATCTTCTATTGCCAGATTGAGGATGGGAAATAGCAGGCACGAGTTGCCTTCTTCAGCTGGGTGGGAGTCGTAAGAGGTCCTGCTGCTGTGTCGTTCCTCTGGTCCTAGGTTCCCTAACCAATTCACCTTCCTCTTTCCACCATTCAGAGTTCTCTTTTGGTTGCTTCTTGCATCATTTCCAGATTTACAGTTGTACTTAGCGTGGAGAGGCAGGCAGAAAATGTCTGTTATTTTAGGCTTTTAGACCTAAAGCTTCCACTTCCCTCAGGGGGAGACAGCAAGAAAGGGTGTCAAATTCCCAGCCTTTAATTAAAAAAACAAAACTACTAAAAAAATTAATGGTTAGTTATAAGACAGAAAAATATGGGACAATGATGGCTGAGCTATTATTTCTCACCGGAGAAGAAATTTTTAAAATGAAAATCTCTGGGCTGTGGGTGGAAGATGAGTTGAGGAGTAGCCAGATATGGTACTGAAGGACGTCTCCAAGACCGGGCCCCGAATGCACCTCCAGCTGCATTATGAGAGAGGGTACAGGAGCCCCCAGGATGTCTGGTGGCCCAATAATAGAGGAGAACTATATAACCCCTTCAGAAATAAGTAATTATAATAAAGCTGAGACCCTGAGAGACCACAGCAGGAGTTCCCCATGTCGCATGGGCACAGTAGGGCTGGAGCTGGTTGTCTTTGGCCCCAGGGAGACCCCACCCCTTCCCCAGGCCTCAGAGATAGACAGGAAGTTAACTGGGGATACAGAACTTTAGACCCTCTATCCTTAGACCCTCTATCCTATGATAGAGGTTTCCCCGATGCAGAGTGTTCAGCCCAACTACAAACATGGACACCTCAGCAGATACTAGATGAAGGGATAATAATGGCCAAAGACGAGTTGGGACTCTGCATTTCAGTGGATATGGGTCTCTATTTCTTGTTAATTTCTCCTGCTGTCCTGATGCCATGTATCCACCTCTCCCTACACCTAACATTCCCCCTGCATTGAGACACAACTATAGGAAAAAGTGAAAGGGAAAAAAAAATATATCGATTTAATGGAATAATACTGAAGTGACTAAAAACAAACCAGAATTTACTGAGTTTACCTAGAATAACCCAAATTAAGTTTCTCTGCCATCAAGTTAAACAGTAGCTTAAAACAGAAGTTAGATTTAATTCTAGACATGACACCTAGCCCTCCTATTTTGATGTGCAGTCTGTGGACTGCCTAATTGTGTTACTATACAACAAAATGTATACAGAGTCAAAATAAATTAGTTGTAATAAAACAAATATATTTGCTATAGATAGTCTTACCCACCTATAAAATTGTGTAGTGTATAGAAAGTAACCCTGAGTCTCTGTATATCCTCTAACAACACTAATATTGTGAATGATTTTCCCCCTTTTCCAATGTGAGATGATTATATACAATATTCTTTAAGCAATTTCTTACACAGACTAACACGTGTTTTCTTTTACTCACTTCCCAAGGTGATATAATTGCAAACAGAACTTTAAGAAAGCTATACACAATAGATTTTCTAAAATGAAAAAATAGAAACACCCTAAACATTTAAATATAGAAGAATAATCAAGTAAATTGTGAACTTGTGAATTATTGTCAGTTACTAAAAGTCAGAATTAAAAAAAAATTTTAACAGTGAAAAAGAACACTCAGGTTACATCAATCTGGCAATATTGTAGAATGTTAAACATATAATATGCTCTGTAAAGCTGTGAACTGCTTCTTTTCAGCGTGAGGATATTTATACCTTACTTGTCTGGGTCAAGTTCATTTGTTCTTCATCCACACATGAAAGTCACCTCTTCACTGATTGTCAGTCAGAATGCATCAAAATCACCCTCCTTTGTGCTTCATCTCTGCTCTGCACTTAGGTTTCATTACACTTGTGGCATTATCTTATTTCTAATCTTGCTGTGTCTTACTTACCTCTGTATCACCAACTACTAGCACTGAGATTATCCCACATTAGTTGCTCAGTCCTTGTTTGTTGAATGCATAAAAAAAGGACAGGGACCTGATTTAAGATCACATATTCAATACAAGTTTCTTGGATAATTGAGGGGTTTAACACCTTAAATGGGAATTGTCGATATTGATAAACACTAAGAAGAAGAAACAAAGGAAAAAGGAAACTGACATTGATTTCAGAAGTCGCACACAAATTTATTGAACATTCATAAAACGAAAGCTTCAGAAAATGCCATGGAAGCTCGAAGGAGGCTATCTTTCCTTCTTGTATTCTGTCAAGAGTTCAATTGATTAATTAGAGAGCTGTCACACCAGCAGTTTATCTTAAAACTGAACTACTCTTATCAGCAAATTATTTGATTAGCATTAAAGTCACAAGGCTGCATTTCACTTGAATTATTTTTCCTTTGTTAATTTTCTGGAGAGGAGAAAATTAGTCAAAACAAAGAAAAAGTTGTGTAAAGAGACAAATCATTGAAACTCCAAGTGCCATTTATTCCTGTTATTTATCAGGAATTCAAATTAGGCTTTCATTAACATTTCACCTCAAAACTCTAATTGTAAGTCTATACCCTGACCAATATGATAGACGTAATCTGGGATTTAGTTCTTATTCTCAATATGTAGTACTTTAGCTATTTTAAACTCTGTTGGTGTTGATGGCTAGTTCAAGTACTGCTAATAATGGAACTCCATTACAAAATCTTGTTTGAGTCTTTCAGTATTTGTCACGAGTCTGACTAAAGAACTCTCTGAAGTTCTTGCATTAGATAGGATTGAGGAATTCTATAGATTGGGTTTATAGAAAGCTGACAAAGCAATAAGGGTTAACAAATCCTCCCTCCTTCACCTGAGCCAAATCCCTCTCATGAAAATTGTCTTCTCAACTGTGAACTAAACAATAGCATGAACCAACCATGCTTTAGAACCTTCAAGAGAAATCTGAAGTAAAAGAACCAATAACCTGGGACATTTAGAACTAGAATTTATTTCTGCTTCACTTTATGCCCTTCCACTTCCTTCTGCCAAATTACACTTTAAAATCACCTATGAAGAATGAGACTCAACAACACCTACATTTGAATACAAGTCTAGCCTCCGGACAGATGCCCCATTGCAATCTTACTAAATGTTTTGTTTTGAACTTATCAGCTCTGAATTGCGTTGCCTCTTAGGTTCCTGCTGCCTCCATGAAAGTAATAGATGGACTTCAGTCATTATTTAACCCAGTGGTTCTCAGTAGGAATAATATCTCTTTCCAGGGGCATTTTAGAAATTTGTGGGTGCAATCTTTGAGTTGTTGCAATTACTGGGGATCTGACTGGTATTTAGTGGGTGGGAGTCAGAGATGCTAGATGCCCTATAATGTGTGGGACAGCTGCCCAAAATGAAGACTTATCTCTCATCCTCTGTAACTTGCAAATATCCCTTAAAGACCAGTGGTTCTCAAACTTTAGCCTACATCAGAATCACCTGGAGGGCTTGTTAAAGCACAGAGTGCTAGTCCCCACTCTCAGTTTCTGATTCAGTGGGCCGAGGATGGGGTCAGGTAATCTGCATTTCTAACAAGTTCCCAGGAGATGCTGATGTTGCTGGTTCAGGGACCACATTTTGAGAACTATAGCTCTAGATAGGTAGTTATGTAGGTGGGAAATAGATATTTTTCTGAGTCAGAAAACTAGCCCCATTTTATGTATAAAAAGCTACTTTTGCATGGTTTTAATATACACTGAATATTCTAGTGCTACTTAAGAGATTTAAACTTCATTGTGATCGGGCTTTAACAAGGGTTGTTTTAACATTTTTGAAAATCCTATCACCCAAAATTAGTCATTACCAGGGTCAATGCCAGCACCAAATACCACACACCTCTATCTGCCTGCACTTACAGATTTCACAAGTAAATATGTAACAGAGGAGACTTGAAACTTTTTTTAATAAACTTAGAACCAAATATTATTCAATTAGTAAAGAGATATAAAAATCAGAGATCTCTCTGCATTTCATTAATGTAAATTATTTCAAAATATTTATATACACCCTATTACAGCACAGATATAAAAATTATATATTGAAATCATTAACTTGAGTATGCTAGTTGGTTTTTAATCTTAGTCTAATATTATTCTCAGAGATCTATTGCCCATCTCTACATCCTTGTCATTACTGTTTATTTTTCCAATCTGTCTTCTATGCCCACCACATGTCAAAATATACAGTTTCTAGGTCCTTTCAGGTATTCGAGGCCCATAGAAGGATTTCAAGATAGGGCATACTTCTTCTTTTACTACCATTTTCCATGTCATAAAATAAAGAATTATTTGGATATTACACTAAAAGATAAGGCCCATTTCATTGGCAATTATAATATACTCCCTCATTGTATCTATTTCTCTGTCTCTAATTTACCTTGTCATGTTAACATGTTTTCAGTTAAGGTCATTTCTCTCTTTTCCCTACCATATACAGATAAGTCTGACCTGCTTTTATTGCTCTTCTTTTATTTTTCTATATTTCTATAGAATGGCTTCTGATCACCTGATAGACACCAGGTGTTTGGATAAGCCCAAACATTCACTGTAAGCAAGTACAATTTTACGACCACGTCAGTATGTCCTTCCGTAGAGTCATACCTGAACATTTGCCTGTTGAAATACACATATTATTTTATTAGAAATTCCTTTTCTTAAAATTTGTCTTTTTTAAAGATAGGTCTTTTTAACTATTTTGCTGGTAATCATACCTGTTGTAGGTTTATTGTATATGAATTTCATTTCAGGAATAAAAAGGGCATTAGAAATATTTGTTATAAAAGGGGATGCTGGCTGTAATAAAGCTGAGAACACTGACCTAGTCCAATCTCTCCAGTTATTTTTGTGGAAATGCAGGTTCACAGGGAAAAACAAATATATTTACCTGAAAACCCACAACTATTTAAAATCTGAGTTTGCCAATTTCAAATCCAATGAACCTACAACCAGAATAAAAATAATGTAGTTGATTTGTCCTTTTCCTCTTTCAGTGTAGAAGGCAAGAATTTGAGTACAGAGATTTATGTAATCTCTGATCATGGATTATAACAGCAACTGAATTTTCTTCATGGCTTCAGGTATAATGCTTCTAGGGAAAAGTTTTTGTATCGGTTTTCTCCATCTAAAATCTATACCTCCACAGGTTCTTATTTCAGCCAAAGAAATTGTGTTGTAGTTGATCCCTTTTTCATTATAGCATAACTTTGCTCTGCTTTCAAATGCAGGAAATTGGTTCAGGCAACATTTTGAAAGGGATACATTTCCCGGGAAAAGGCACAGAAATGGAGGCAATCATCTTTAACTGACAGAAAAGAGTGGTGAACTCAGAAAGGCTGAGAACTTAATCAGTACTGAATCAGACTAAGCACAATGAAGTACCAGATCGTTAGATAGCAGCTTTCAAAAGTGCAATACTTACAATCCAGGAGGAGCCTGGGTGCTTCGAAAGCTTGGCTCAGCAATTATTAAGCGCTCCCACTGCACACATCATGGATTGCTGAGAGCTGGTCAAAAGTTTACTACCACAGGATGCAGTAATTGAATATGTCTTTGTATGTGACCTGGGGAAATGAATCATTTTCAGCAGCTTATATATTTTAAACTTATTACTTTAGCCTTCCACAGAATCAGTGCCACCGCATTGGTTTTATTGCTGTTATTTTTGTTGTTATTATTGTTTTATGGTTATAGTTTTTGTTGTTTGTTGTTTTATGTTGCTCTCTCAGCAATAGGGTCATTCTAAGAAAGAGTGCCATGAAATTAGGGCAGGAAAAAGCTTTAATCATTCTAAGGAACCACAGAATTTTGTTTTCTTCTCTCTAATCATAAGAAAGGTGTAACACATCTAGGCTCTGCTTTCATCTTCTCTGCCAGAAAACTCAGAGCCCAATTTGGAATACAACTACAGGAAATATTTGGGCCCTTATTGTAGGCATATTTTTCTTTTCTTTCCCACCCTTCTAATTTTTTTTTCTATTTTATTGTGATTTTATTGAATTAATTGTTGTTTTAGTCTACCTGGAATACTCTCTTGAAGGATACTGGAGGGTGGACAAATAGACTTGCTTATGTAGGATCATAATGATTGTCCTATAGGCAACTACTTTGATTTCAATTGTGTGAGATTTTGTTTCCCTTTCAAAGTTTCCAGTTACCTGGAACCTGAGAAAGAGATATACTTTCTTAGGAAGAGTGAATACCTGAGAGTATTTGGTTGGAGCATTCAGAAAAGATACCCAGGGAAGAAACATGAAGTAACAGAATAGATTTTATATCTAATGAAAGAATACTCTAGAATAAAATTACAATAAATTAACAAAGATCTTGACTCTGAAATTTTGCAACTCCTTTTAGGAAAGCCAAGGTTGTCATGAGAGAAAGTAACAGCATTGTTAGTGGAACTGTCTTTGAAGAACATTCCAGGCAGTGGATAGAGGTCTCAAGGTGGGAGAGCACTTGATGCATTTGAAGAATAGACAAAATCAGGGTGGCAGAAGTATAATGAGCAAGAGTAAAAGTAGTATAAGATTAAGTTAAAGATCTGGACACAGGGAGGGTTTAAAAGAGGCAGTGGCATAATCTGATTTGCATTTAAAAAGTATTACTTTGGCCTCCATGTATAGAATAAACTGTGTATCGAGACAAGGAAGGTGGGTAAGAGAAGAAACACATAGGAGACTGTTGCAGCACTCCAGGTTCAAGACGATGATGGCAAGGACTGCTGTAGTATCTGCAAAGGTGGAGAGAGGGGGTTGGATTCCAGATGTCTTTTGGAGATAGAGTTGACTTATCATGGGAACAGAATGAATACAGGATAAGGGAATAGAATGTCTAAAAATAATTCTCTGGTTTTTGGTATGAACATCTGAATGGACTGTGTTATTTAATTTGATGGGAAGGTGGAGGACATTGTGGGAATAGGGTAGGAAAAGTGATGACTGGTTCTGTTGAGGGTATACTAATATTCACATGCCTAAGAGGAGATGCCAAGTAGTTCATTGGATAAATAAGCCTGACATTCATATATGAAGTAAAGATATTCATTCTGGAGTCAATGTCATGTACATGGTTTTTAAGGTCATAGTACTGAATGTTGTCACCTAGTGAGAGAGTGTAGAAAAAGAAAATTTAGAACAGAGCCCCATCTCTTCTCCTCCTTTTACCCCTTCTCTCCTAGGAACAAGCTAAGGGGGAAAAAATATAAAGAAACTTGTGTCCTATCAGGTCCTGGGATTGTGACTGAGTGGGTGATAATTCCTCATCACTCACCTGTTATTCCTGCAAATTCTGTTAATTGATTCAGTGGTAGATTTCCTTGATAACTGGATTTTAACCTTATCTCATGGGGGTTTTTAGTGGTTTTAGTTTTCATTTTGTCGTGTTTTTGCTTTTGCTTTTTTGCATTGCATTTCCTACTCATTTCGGCAGAGAAAATACTCAAAATCCATAATTCTAATTTTCCCATTATTGTCATCATTGTCTTTGGACAAAATGAACAAAGACCATGGAATCAGAAAAAAACAGCAGGAGAAAGGAGTCACAACAATATAAAGGAAATTTTAAAAATAGATTTATATGAGGTTTTCCATATTTTCAGAGTATGTTCATCTATGCTTTTCCTTTAGCAAATATTTGGGGTAGGGGTATCTGACATGTCCCAATATCTCAGGTATCATGTAGACACTGGAGATAGGGATAAGCCTTCAAAGAGCTTATGCTGTGTTATAATGTATTGTACTTTATCTTTCAGAATAGTATACACTTTTTTTTAGCCACCATTTAACAGGTACAGCAGTAAGGTTAATCTGTCCAGCAACACACAAAAATTGGAAGAATTAGTATAAAATTTTATATAATAGCTGGGTTTAAGAGTTGAGTTATTGGGTTCTCTCTCTCTCTCTCTCTCTCTCTCTCTCTCTATATATATATATATATATATATGTATATATATATATACATATATATATATATATATACATATATATATATATATATATATATATTTAGTAGGCAGAATCTGGAGTTGTTTTATAGAATAAAACCTCATTTTATAAAATTAAACAGATTTCTCAGTTACAGCCAGAGTCATTACAAACTAAAATCCATATCATTTAAAAATAAGTCCAGAAGAATGAGGCACACAGTGCTTTCAATCTTTTCTAAATATAACAGAAGAGTTTCATATACATCTTCAAAAAATGTTAAATGAGATTTTACGCCCAATTAATTGTTGAGGAAAGAAAAAGAAACGGACATTTTTTTGAAAATTGAGAGACAGTGTAAAATCCTGTTCTAAAAGAGGTCCCTGCACAATTAGGTTTAGTACATCACCTGACTGTGTGGTTGGAGTCATCCTTTAATAGAGATGAAAAAGAGGAATCTGGTCTAGTCCTAGGATAAGGGCTAAGTGTTCAGTAGGGATGGATGTTAAGTACTCTGGTTTATTACATTTTGTTTATTGCATTTTGAATACCTTAAAATGACAATTTAATATAGCTGAAATTATAAGGGGTGTATTTTCTGCCAGCCACTTTTTAGTGAAAACCTGTGAGACATGACCAGAGATCAGAGGTTAAGTCTTTATTACATATGGAAACTAGAATGAATTTCTAAAAATGAAAGGGCAACTCCCAGCTGTGAAGAGTTTTATGTTTGTTTTTAACAGACTTTTTACTCCTAAGCCATGACTCATATTCAAGGGTTCCCCACTTCAGAACAGACCCTTGAGGCAGTGAGTTTTAACTCATAAATTTAAGAAAACATTGATTTGTTGCAACTTTTGAAGAAGTCATAAATATAAGCTTTATGTGACCTTAGCCAGCATAGGGAAACACTGGTCAATCAGGAAACACTGGTCAATCATGACACACTGACTTAGTGGAGGATAAGAACCTTCCATAGAATATCACAGCCAAGAAAAAAATTTCACCTGATGAGGTGTTTTTATATTTGTAGGAAAAATAAATACAAAATATTATATTTCCTGGCTTTAAAAAATAAGAACAGGAAACATAAAGCCTATATCTTTTAACTCTCACTGTTATGGGATGATTCAACCAAAAAAAAAATACATTACTGATATTTAAGGGAATGGGGGGAAACAGAAGCAAATAAAAAAAGAGATGAGTTAAACAAGAGGATGAAGGTGGAGATAGAGGAGAGAATCCAATTAAGAAGCAGGAAAGAGAGAGGAGAAAAACCAGATGCTTAAAAACACAGAACGTGTTTATCCTTAAGATTAGGTTTTGCTGAACATAACAGAAAATGCTAAAATAACAGTGGCTTAGACAAAATAGATATTCATTTCTCTCTCACATAAAGCCTAAGCAGGCAGGACAGCTCTAGCCACAGCCATCAGCGATTCTGGCTCAATCAGTCACATTGCCCTGCCCTCCATAATATGGTACCATGTACTCCAAAATGGGTGCTCACATGCTCCTCCTTCAAGTCCATATTCTAACCACTCTTTGGGAGTAAGGGATAAAGAAAAACATGGCTTCTTCCATTAGTCAAGTTTCCTTGAAGTTGTACACTTTCCTTAGTCATTTGGCCAAACCTAGATGTAAAGGAGTCCAAGAAATGTAAAAGTTATTTCAAGTTTAAAATTGGCGTTTCTGTTCTAAGTAAAAAGGAAAGAATGGATATTTCTATAGGCAATTTAATACTTATTTACCCCATAACCCATCATTTATTCATTCTGCCTGGGATCACAAAAATTAGGGTTTTTTGAAGTTATAACAAACTAATATGTCTCAATTCTTCTGAACAGTCAAATTTTTCTGTTTCTATGTTTAATCATTAAATAATATTTTAGAAGTCAATTTGTATCTTCCCATGAAATTTTGAAATTTTTCTTCAGATTTGGAAAGGAATTACTTGAGATTTATAAATTTATTTTGAGACTTTTACATTATTCAGTCAATGTACTATGCTCATATCCTTAATATTTTCTTTCTCCCAGAATTCCAATTTATAATCAGAATCTGTTGGTATGATTAGTTAAGGCATCCAAATGTCATGTATTCTTTCAAAAAAGACAAATTATTCAATGTAATTAAGTTGTTACTCCTTTGTAAGGCACTGCCTGTAAAAAAATAATTAAGGAGAAAATGTCATTTTAAATCCATAAACCCCTATTTAGAATTAAGGAACTAAAAGCTCTTCTTCCTATTGTGAATGACTCTAAAATAATAATGTGTCAAAGAAAACATACACTAAGAATTGCATTTTTGTAGTATTTACCAATATTGAAATGCATAATCAAATTCTGATAAATAGGATGCTACAGGACTTCCAAGGCTAGGTCATTAAAGTTGATATGGTTTCTACCTGGCTGTCTCTTTCTCCAGGACATGAATGATTGTAGCCCTGAGTTGCCACGTAAGAGTCCAGCTAGTCAAGCCACCATGTTGGAGAGATTATGAGGAGAGATACATAGAGACAGAGCAAGATGCCCAAGAAGCCCGTCTTGATTGTGGCAGAGACACTGAGGCTTGACATACCATCTCCTTTTCCAGAAACAGGTATGATTTAAGATGGGACTGTATGTGACAGTTTATTAAATCCATTCATTTGCTAGCTATTTCTGCTGATTAACCTGATTAACTTATATTCGTATATTGTGTAATGATCTGGGATCCATCTCTGGAAAACTCAACATATGAGATCAAAAGCTAAAGACTTGAATGTCACAGGCAGTGTATTTATTTTCTTCAGAATATAAAGTTATAAAGCATTTTGTTCAATGAACAAAGACTTTTTGAGGCTTTATGATTTAATTACGTACAACAAAGTCCTACTCTCTTTTGGAAGAGAAAGAAACATGACACATAGAGGAGATTTAAATCCAATGGAAATAATAATGTGCAGTTCCAAAGCCCTTTATAGATATTATTTTATTCAAACACCACAGCAGTTCTCTATTCCTACTCTAGAGATGAAGAAACTGAGGTTCAGAGAAGCTAAGTGTATCTCTGTTCAAGCATCACTTCCTCTACAACCACCCTGACTAAATCAAGTCTCTCTATTATGTTTATGGTACCATGTTCCTCTCCTTCATAGTGCTCATAACATTTACAATTTGAATTCATTTATGTGATTAGTTAAGTATTAAATTTGTTTTCTCCACAAGATTGTACATTTCACTGGAGCATGGACTGTGTTTCTTTTTGTTCACCATTGTAATCTCTAGCACCTCTCACATGACTAGTTTAGTGTAAGTATTCAGTAATATTTTATGAATGAATTAATGAAGTTGTACTCTCCATTATTATTGAAATAACATCCAAAAAGCACCAAACCTTTGAAGTGAATCTGGACTTCCAAATCTGTAGCTCTTCAAATGTTTTGAAAAGACTTTATCTCAGGGCTATACATGATGAAAAATCATGCAATCTCACCAGATTTTTTAAATGCTCTCCCACTGAGCTAAAATTCAAATTTTTAAACTCAGTCACCCAAAAGAAACAGATAATTACTAATAAAACATAAAAGTAAAGGTTTGTTTCAAAGAAAATCTTTTCATTTATTCAGTGATTTATGTATTTCTTTTCCAACAAATACTTTTTGTACCTCCTTGTATTTAAAATCACATTAAGTGCTATAGAAAATAGAAAATTAAACATAATATGCAATCCCTATCTCAGGGTCCTCATAATCAATTATAAGAGACTAGAAAAACATTTGTCACTTTTTGAAATGGGAGATGATAACAAATGATTAGGTTCCAAAAGCATTGTGCAGGGAATTAGTCCTATTAGGCATTCATTAAAGACTGAAGTTGTTAGATGTAGTTTCATGAAAAAGGCCAGAGAAACAGAATAAATCATGGATTTCTTCTGGAGACTGCACATATGGCTGAGGCATCTAATGGGTGGATGGCAGTGCAGCTTGAAACGGGAATTAGGTGATAATGATGGAGGGGTAGGCAAAGAACCAATCATGAAGACCCTGAGGTTCTCTTAATCCTGAAACCTATTGGAAGCCATGGCATAATTTCCTCATTAGTAAGTCATCTTGGAACTAATGTAGATGATAGAATGGGGTAGATTTGGGTGGCGATGGCTTATAGGAGACAAGGAGATAAGCTATGAGTATTCTAGATAATATAGCTATGAAACATCAGAATATAGAAGTTATAGTTCTTGGTTATTGAGTGAATACCATGAGGTGGAAGGAGTTGAGTAAGTTGTGGAAATATGAGTCCTAGGATTCTTGTTTCAGAGGTTGGGGAGAAGATGGTGCCATTTATTGAAAAACAAAAAGAACGGTAAAGCATGCAGGTTTATGAGAGTGGATAAATCATTCAGTTCATATACATATGAAACAAGCTAGTAGTGGAAATGTGAATGGTAAATATCCATGTGGCAGTTGAAATTTAAAAAAATAAAATAAAATAGAAAAAAATATAAATAGACCACACAAGCAAAAGGATTGATGCAAAGTGGAGCAGGAGGAGTGAAGATACCATTTGAACATCATCAACACATGGAAGGTACTCAATGGCAACTTTAGAGTGAGTCACACAGGGTCAGTATGTATCAATAGTTTGAGAAGATCAGAAAGATGAGGACATAATTGGAAAATACCAAGAGTTACGGCTTGAACAGAACTAGAGGAGATTGAGAAGGATTGGCCCAGATATGTGAAGAAAAACTGGTGAGACTAATGACACCCAACACAGGGGAGGACAGAGTGTGCAAAAGAGGAAATAGTTAACAGTGTCGAGTGCTACTAAAGTTCAAATAACATAAGAAAGGAAAATAAAGAGGTTGAATTTAGCAATTAGGAAATTATTGGTAACCATTGTGAAAGCAATTACAGTTGGGTGACAGATGCAGCAGGTAGGTTTCACTGGGTTGAAATGGAACTGGCAGGTGAGGAAACCAGTTCTTCAGTGAGAAGAGATTAACTTTCAAAATGTTTGTCTATAAAGGCAAGGTGAGATATAAGCTAGTGAGGACTTTGTGGCAAAAGGAGGGTCTTTTTATTTTAATATGGCAGAACTGAGAAGATGTATTTGCTGGTAGGGGTAGGGGGGGGTTAGGTACAAACTGGTAAAAAGAAAACCATTGAATGAACAAGATTCTTAAAGAATTTGGAATGGATGGGATCCAAATTACAGGTAGAGATATTTGTTTTGAGTAGAAGACTGTGAAATTGAAGGAAAGTTGTTGAATGTGGGACTCAATGTCATAAATTTGTAGGAGACGGCAGAGGAAATTCCTGCCTGGTGCTCTCAATGTTCTCAGTTAAACTGAAGGTACAACAGAAAGGATTCAGCAGTAAGTGAAACAAGAAAGGGAAAAATGAATTGGTGGGCAAGAAGCACAGAGTTGTACAGGGTGGGAGGAATGAGGAGGTAGAGAAGATGAGGATCTTCTATTTTGAACGTTGGCAGAGTTGATATTAAAAATACTTACCTAATAGAGCATGAATCCTATCAATTAGAGTGGACAGCACTCAATCAAGAATGTTGGAATTGGGTCCTGGAAGCTCTCTCTGGGCCAGATTTTAACCCTTCCTTGTATCTTGGGGAGGTCCAGAGTGGTCCCACCATAGTGGCTTTGTTAGCTAAGTCAGTGGGTATGGGGAAGCCTTGAAATAGCAGTTATTTTTCAAATTGTATGCATTTATTTCATTACTTTGACAATTGGTGTGGTCATACGTGTACAGTGGTCCCTTGGTATCTGAGGGGCACTGATGCCAGGACCTTTGACAGATACCAAGATGTTCAGGTCCCTTATATAAAATGATGTAGTACAGCTGGCCCCCCATATCTGCGGGTTCTGCCTGTGTGGGCAGAGGACCAACTGTACATACTGACTCAATATCAGTCTTTGGTACTGGCCAAGGAAAACAAAGACAGTCAGGCCTGCATATTTTGGTTTTAACCCGTTTTCTATGCCAATGGGCAAAGAGGTACCATACACCACAGTGGACAGGGTTGGTCTAGAAAAAAATGTTTATTTGCAGTTCACTGATTAATTCAAGATCTTTACTCCAGATTCCAAATAGACAGTTGGTGAGGAAGGTTATTTTTTTAATTTTATGACTCACCAAAGTTTATCTCTGGATGGAGGGGATTGGAATAATAAAGTCATAGTCATAATAGTAGACATTTCTTATCTACACCACCTCAACCAGACATTCCCACGGTCACACTCTAAAGCTTGTGATTATCAAGTATATCATCAGCACCAAAGTTTTTATTTCTAGCATCCTACCCTAGGATAAATATATCTTGATGTCTTAGCATATTCCTTCTATATTCCCACTCCGAGATTATTTGACTACATTGGGACCTTCAACACACTGACTCTACCATTCTTGTTTTATTATTCACTCTCCTAACCCATGTCCTCACTTGCTTCTTACCCAGCTTACACTCCATAACCCAGCATTAAAATAATCCTCTTGCACGTATCTGCATTTTCTTTCTCTTTCTCTCCCTCTGAAGAACTTACAGTATAAAACCCCTACTCCTATTAATCAAAATTTACCTGCTTCTTCCTCTGTACTCGAGCAGCTAAACGTATTGGGAGAAAAAACACAATCATGCTAATTTGTCACACTTTAAATTCCAAATAAAATCCTGTAGCAGATTTTACCATTGCTGGACAAACCTACAACATTTCCCTAATTTATTTACTCACCCGCTCTACCATACTTCTAACCATTTCCCATACTTCCTTCCCTCCTGCTTTCTCCTTCTCACTTTCAGCTGATGCCCTTACTTCTCACTTCACTGATAATGCAACATATACAGCAAAAACTGCATGGAGTCAAATTAGCCTTGAAAATTTCTTGGAATGTTCCACATTGGAGACTGATACATCCTCTCATAAGAAGTCTAATAAAACCAGTTTTTCCTCTGGCATTGAAGCTTTCCTTAGTTTGGTATCAGATAAAGTATATAGCCTACATTCACAGTCCATATTGTACCTGAAATATTTGTCTTTAGACGTTATAATCATCCTTTCTACAGCTAGATGCTCACTCTATGAGAGCTACGTGGGAAATGACCTCAGCCGGGGAAAGGTCATATTCACCTCTCCTAGCTCACTCTCACTCTGGAGCTTAAGTTCATGGAATGAAGTGGTAGGACAAATGTTTATACTATATAAATGTATATTTCTATAGCTTTTTAATCTCATGTTTTGCAGAGAGGGAGCTGCTGAATGTGAAATGTTAATTCACATTATATAACAGATGTATGATGTGACCCCACCGAAAAATAAGATCCATTTTCTGTTTCTTGTTAAATTTGGTAGTCTATTGAAAATGCTTAACACAGTGCCTGGCATCTAGTAAACAATAAATGTTAGTTGTTATCAGTAGTGTTAATATTCAAGAGTTTATGTTACAGCCAAGTGGAGAGGACATAGGAATATGAAAATAAATGGTGGCATATGATAAATACTAAATAACAATTATAGGTGCTTAGAGCAGAGTGATCACCATCAGATGCTTCCTTAATGATTAGATGTGAAATGTTATGCATAAAAATGGGTGAGATTACAAGAAGAAAGCTAGCAGCTGTGAACCAACAGTTCAGATAAGATACAGGACAACATTGGTGATAATTTCCGGACCATTTCCAGAAAAATAAGCCACAAAATCAAAGTTTACATGCATATGTTTTATGGTTTCCAAGAAATATTTACCTTCATTCTCTATCTTATTTAATCTTCATGGAACTTAGTTAATGGAAGGACAGGTATTCCTATCTTCATTCTGCTAATGAAGAAACTGTCCATTGGAGAGTTTGTAACTTGCCTAGCTTCCTTCCACTCGGTGGTAGAGCCTGCACCAGAGCTACATAGTGGTCCTTCCGACTCTAAATCCAGAGCCTTAGCCATTGTATTCTTCCTGTTTAGCCCGCAACAGTAATTCAAAGAAAATAAAATGTGTTGTGATGGTAAGTGTCAGGCTTAATATATTGCTTAAAGTACTTTGTCGTGTTGACAAAGTCCATTTAAAAAGAATGTGAAAATCTTTAAAAGTTGTGCAACGACCAATACTGTTATCCCATTAACTAGACACGCTGGTATGATCTTAATTCAAATATTTGTAAGCAGAAAAGAGATGCTCATTTTTATTCACAACGCCTTTCCTATACCATCTGGCACAAGCAATTTCCTTTTGTGTGCCTTTAAACTGTGTTATAAAGAAATTAATTTTACCCTGAGGGCTTTCACTATGAATCTCACAACTTTCCTTCCGGTTATTTCGCAATTTCATCATCAGTAACAAATTGTTCTTATGGGGGGAATTGTGCTTGTCGATTTTTCTAGTTTAGCTATCAGATTTCTCATTAGGTCTTGCCACTAACAAATGCCTTTGTTTTCTTTCCAAAGTTGTCGGCAGCTATTATAATTATTTTATCATAAGAACACAGTTTACATTGGTGTGTAAGTATTAATTGGAAAATTACCTTTTCAAATTAGTTTATAATGAGAACGATTATGTTTACTGTCACTTAGACAGTGGCAAATAAAAAAGAGTCAATTCAACTAAATATATGTTATTAATAATTAAAATATAAATATCTGTCTTGTAATTGTTTAATTACATATTTCTTGCAGAGTTTTCTTGATGACTTCAGCAGGTGATTAGAAAAATCTGCTGATGCATAACCTCAGCTTCCTAAAGATCAGTGGTCTTTGGGAGATGAAAGACAAAATAATAGAAAAATGCTGTCACTTTTATTAATTCTTTCTTGATTCACTACTCTAAATTGGGCTCAGGTTTGTCATCAGGGACATAAAGGTAGACAAAGCACAGCTCCTGGCTTCAAAGAGGTCAGTCTAAAATGTCACAATATCAACAACTACCAGTTAGTCAACATTTTCTGAGTAATGAACAGAATTCCAGGTTTTTTCACAAAGTACATAATATTTTCTCATTGAAATATCATATCAACCCTGGAAGGAAAACGCGTTGTAAATAATGTGAAGTTCACAGAACTCACTTATTAAAGGTTACACTAGACCTAGGAAGTAACAGGTGGATTCAGGATGTGAACTGATTCAGTCTCTTTGTCTCTGTCTCTGTCTTCTCTCACTATGATGAGATAAGAGCCATACTGGTGGTGCAACCACCGTGGTACAGAAGCACAGAAGAATCACTGCCTCACCGTTCTTGGCCAATGCTGCTAAGAAAGACCTGACCTTGAGTTAGTCAAAGAAAACCCTATACTCGCTGAGCTCACCATTTTTCTAACACACACTGTCATCAGAACACGTCCCAGAGACAATGTTGTCCATGGCATCCCTCTTCACAAATCATCAGGCATTACTGAGGCTTTTGGTCAAAGCTTCCAGATGTCATTCTGCTCTGTCTAAGCCTAGAGCCGTGACCACTTAAACTCCCACTGCAGTATCATAACCAATCTTTAGTTCAGGTAAACAGGCATTTTTGAGCCCCAACTCTTGTGCCAGACACTGAACTGGGAGATAGGGATAAATGGAAATTTGACACATGATGTCCACCCTCAGAAATTCTAAGGGAGAATGCACTACAAGCTCATTTTTGATGAGGATGAAGAGCACAAAAGAAATTTATTTGGAGATAAATGGCAAAAAATGTTTTCTTTATTAGAAACGTCCAAAACTTAAACATTGTCACATGTACAAGGATGTTCTGCCTTGGTTGGCATCGGGTGGAGTTTAGGAGGGGCATCTAAGTAAAGAAAGTTTAAACATTTAAGACAATTCCTAAAAATATTTATTTAAAAATTGAATTAGAGAGGCATCTCTTCAAAGTACAGACTGAAGTAGGCAGATTAGATTTAAAGCCTAGTTTAATTTTATCAGTTTCAAACTTTGGTGCCAAATCATTTATCTACTTCTCCTCGACTCAATTTCTTCAACCGAAAAAAAAAAAAGTTAATAATAACATCTATGTTTTCTTGCTGTATGTGTGATGCTAGAATAAGATAATGTGTTAAGTGCTTAGCACAGTATCTAGCATGTATTATCAAGGCAAAGTGTAGACATGTAAACTTAGAATGTGTATTAAATTTTTCAAGATACATGTAATTTACCTTCAGAGATTCTGAGTCATGTAGGGTCAGAATATAGGATATTGGGCTGTTTTGATAATTATTTTAGATAAAAGTATCAAATATTTATATGCGGAAAAAGGGATTAGGACTCAGAAATGTTAGCTTTTGTAGTCCTGTGATTTATGAAGCATCAGATAATGCTGCTTTTTGTTTTTTTAGTCGCACGGTTGTTATGCATTTTTTAAGCTGGAGACCTCACATACTCAAAGTAAACCCACGTATACATGCCTTAGACCAGCATGCCCTTATATGCTGATGTGAGTGCATCATAGTTGTTCTGTAAATGCCTGTGGCGCTATTTGAGGTGTGGGTTTCTCACAGCAGGAACCATGACTTCTCTCTTTGAATCTTTAGTGTCCGGTACATAGCAGTTGCTCAGTAAATACTGGTTGGAGAGAAATTGGTAACTTTTACCCATTTAAACATTTCATTTTGTCTGATATGTACGTACAGGATATAACTCAGTTTCTAATCACAACATAATAGTGAGAAGTACTGAGAAGATCACACAGTTGGGGAATTTGATGCAATTAGTGTCATTTTAAATTCACGAACACCGTGATCATCGGCCTCTGATAGATATTCACTTACACTCTGCAACCCTACTATGTTTCTCCAGGAAGCTTATTTTTCTCTTATCTACTCAGCAACGTACTTTTCATTACTTTCACCTCCCCCCACAACCACTTTATTGTGGTTGTCTTGCCTCATAATTCATAGATAAAATAGAATCGAAATTTGGGAAACCCCTCCTCTTCCTATCGCTAAGTCAACAAACCTACCTGACTCTGCGTCTATCTTCTTCTACCCACCGGATGCAATGGAGATGGTATCTCCCACGCCACGCCCAGCCCAGTCGTTCCTACACATGTACTCTGAATCCCTTTGACGCTCACCTTTTCAAGGACTTTGGTTCCTGATTATTCTCCCTCTCTTCTGCATCCTCCATTGCTCCTTCTATACTGAATTATTCCTACTGGCATACAAAGATTGTCCACCATTGCTCGTCTTTAAACAATATTTCCTTACCTCCTCTTTCCCTGTTCCCCATTTCCCTGCTCCATTCATAGCCAAACTTCTTTTTTTTTTTTTTTTTTTTAATTTAGTTTGAGAGTTTCTTTTTTTTTCTTTTTTTTTTTTTTTAAGGATTTTCTTATTTTTATTTATTTATTTATTTATTTTTGGCTGTGTTGGGTCTTCGGTTCGTGCGAGGGCTTTCTCCAGTTGCGGCAAGCGGGGGCCACTCTTCATCGCGGTGCGGGGACCGCTCTTCATCGCGGTGCGCGGGCCTTTCTCTATCGCGGCCCCTCCCGTCGCGGGGCACAGGCTCCAGACGCGCAGGCTCAGCAATTGTGGCTCACGGGCCCAGCTGCTCCGTGGCATGTGGGATCTTCCCAGACCAGGGCTCGAACCCGTGTCCCCTGCATTAGCAGGCAGATTCTCAACCACTGCGCCACCAGGGAAGCCCCCATAGCCAAACTTCTTACAAGAGTTGTCAACACTCACTGTCTACACTTCTCCCAGCTGCTCACTCTTCGATTCATTGCTGCTTAGCTTCTGTCCCCTCCATTTCTCTAAAACTATTCGTGTCAAGGTCTGCAGTGCTTTCTGTTCTCACTAGACCTTCAACAGTGGACCATTCCTTCATGAAATACTCTTCTTTCTTTGGATCTACAATACCTCTTTATCCTGACTTCTCTCTCTGCATACTCCTTCTGTCTCCTTGATCTTTCTCCATTCTACAACCTTCTCTCTACATCCTTTCACTAGGTGATCTCATCCATTCCCATGACTTTAAATATCACATATGCACCAACAACTCCCTAGTATATATCTGTAGCCAAACAGTTTTTTTCTTATCTCTGACCCCATGAATCTAAATCCATTTAACATATAAAAAAAACAGAACATCATGTTTTTCCCTGTAAGATTTATTCTTTTGTCTACCTTGCCTATATCAAAAAAATGGCATGACCATCCACCCAAGCTCTAAAGCCATAAATCTAAACATCATTTTTAATGCCTCCTTCTTGTTCATCTTTTATATTCAATCTATCAACAAATACTTTTTTATCTTGAAAATGTATCCCTTCCTCTCCTTCTTCCCTGCTACCATCCAGCATCAGGTCGCTATCACCTCCTACCTGGACATCTGCAATAATCCTCCTACTGAGGCACTGTGCTTTCTTATTTTACCCTTAGTGCCCAATGCCTTCTTCACACATCAGCTAGTAACTTTTTGTAAAAACCCAATCAGATTATGAGACTCCTCTGCTTAAAACCCTTCTATGTAATTCCATTTTGTTTAGAATGAATATAAATTGCTTATGATGGCCCACAAAGAACACTATGATCTCATTTACATCTATCAGCTCGTTTCCAGTCATTCCCTGCCTTGCTCACTATACTTCTTTCAGTCCATAAGACCAACAAGCTCATTCCTTCCATAGGGGCATTCTGTCTCTGGAATGCCCCCCTTCTTGCTCTTTATATGGTTAAATACTTCACATCCTCAAATACTGCTTTCTCAGAGAGAAACTTCAATCATTAACTGATCATCTTACTAAGTAGCATTACTCACGTCTCGTTAATCATCATAAAAAGTACCTCTTTCACTTATCATTTTCTTTGGTCAAGTTCATCAGTTGACTTTCATGTTGCCAATCCAATGATCATTTCTTAATATTCTACTTGCTCATGCTGTCAGCAGCATTTAACACAGTTTATCAGTTCCTCTTCCTTAAAACATCTTACTAGCTTTCGAGTAGTGGTATACTGGAGCCCACTTTGCAAGAGACAATGTTAATTTTTTTGGAATTTTGCAAGCCTATTATTAAATAATTCGTAGCTTAAAATAGGCCTTGGTAAAAGTATTTGCACTAAAGAAACTGGCAAGCACTACAGATCAGGGCATTGTTCTTTTAGTTTTCTCCTGCCTTGCAAAATTTTCCTGATCTTTCAACGTTGGAGTGCCCCAGAGCTATCAATTCTTCGACCTGTTCTCTTTTTTAGCTATACTCACCCTCTAGGGGATCGCATCCAGGTCCATAGTTGTTGATGTTGACAAAATTTATATCTACTTTTTGTTGACTACAAAATGTATATCTCTAGCTTTGGCTGTTCTACAGAATGTCAGATTCCATCTATCTCCAACCGCCTTGTTAACATCTTCATTTCAGTGTCTAATCAAGCATTTCAAGCTTAATATTCCAAAAGCAAATAGTATGCCAGCTCTCCCCAAATAAGCCCCTCCATGAGTCTTCCCCATGTGTCTGGCCAAAATCTTAGAGTTGTCTTGAGTTTTTTCTTGCTCTTACACCCCATATCCAATCCATCAGCAACTCTTTCTACCTTCAAAATATACTCTGAATCTTGCCACTTCTCATCATCTCCACTGCTTTGAAGTACTATAATTTCTTACCAAATTTTTTTCAATAGCCTCCTAACTAGTATCCCTACTCCGCCAGCCAACAATCTATTCTCCACTCATCAGCTCTAAGGATTCTTGTGGCTTTCTGCCTCATTCAGTGCAAAATCCAAAGTGATCCCTGTAACTCACAGGTCATATCTAACATGGACTCTGGCTATCTCTCTGACTTTGTTAACCATCCACTGGCCTCCCCATTCCCTAGGCTCCAGACATACTGGTCTCATTGCTCTTCCTTTAAGTTCTAACAACCTTCAAGTAAGAGCCTTTGCTTTTCCATCAGGCTAGGATATTCATTGCCTGGGTATCTGCAGGGTTCATTTCCTTCAGTTCTTTACTCAGATGTCAGCTTATCGGAAAAGACTTCCATGATCACCTCCAATACTTCTATTTTCCGTTTATAGTCTTTATCAAAATATGCTTTAATATTATATTATGTGTTTAGTGTGATTCCCTCCATTAGAATTTAAGCTCCAAGTGGGAAGGGACTTGGTCTGTTTTATTTACTACTGATTTCTCAACTCTTAGAACCATGCCTTGCACTTAGTAATATTTACTGAGTAAATGATGACTAAAACATTTTGTGTGTGTGTACTTGTTTACTTTTGCTGGGATATAAGCTCCAGCTCCATGAAAGCCTGCCGAAAAGATTATATACTATCACAGAAGCTGTTGATAAACCCCTAATATACCTGCTTGATACTTCCACCCAATTTTCCCAGCAGAACCAAACTCAGCATGTCAGAAATGAACTCATCATTCTACCCATCGAATCATGTCTTTCTGACTTTACTGTTTCCATTAGAGCAATGTGATCCTCTCAGTCATGGAAATTTAAATATTTAAAGCCACCTTTCACCTTTCGTTCTTCTCCCTTATTATTAGGTCTTACATCAACAAATGCCAAATTTTAAATGATTACTTCTGTGAGGACTCTCTGCCTCTTTATTCTCACTGCCACCACACTAGGTCAGACTTTAATCTTTGAACTGTTTCAGTCATCTTCTAAATAGTCTCTTGATTTTTATCTCTGAGTGGTTTTTTATCCTATTTTTAACTAATTAATCACTCTAAATCATATCTCTTGTACTCAGATCTTTAAATGTCTAAAATTATCTATTTTAGCTTCAGTGACCATATAATTTATTGTCCAAACAGGGACAGTTTTGAGAGTGAAAGGGGCCCTATTATTAAATCCACTGGGACAGCAGGTATGGTCCAGAACTGTTCAGGAAGACTGTGGTCACTTTAACTTTCACAGGGACTGTTGATTGCCTACTCAATAATCATGCCTCCCTTCCTCTTTCTGAAAGAAAAACTATTTTTTTGTTTTCTGGAATTCACTCCTCCTCAACATAATTTAGTTGATACAAATTAAGTCGTCTTAGCCAACATGACTTTTGTCAGTAATTGATCTAGGAAGAAGCATGTGATGTAATTTTAGCCCATGAAATATGAGAGGTAGTCTGCTTCAGGGAAGGAGATTTTTGAAAGATGTTTCTATACATGTATAAAGATGGTTCTTATTCCTCTGATGGTTCATGTCTTGTCTGCATTTGTTGCCTGGGACTATAATAGGCAACTTGTGATCATGAGGTAGCTGGCAGAGGACAAAGCTGATATCCTAGCTTTAGCAGAGAGAAAAATGAAAAGAACTTGGTTCTTTGATGATATAGTTGAGATACTGAATTAACCAAACCCAGGATACCCTGAATCCAAAAGCAGGGTATTTTTCTGCTAATGTGAGATAACAAATTTTCCTTACTGTTTAAATGAATTAAGGCAGAGTTTTCAGTTACTTGCTGCAGAAAGCATTCCCATTTGATGCAAGCTAAATACAAATCTCTCTTTCTGGCTTTCAAGATTCTTCAACTTATGTCCGTGTCCTCCCTGATCTACAACCTGTTTCAATACATTTCACTTATGAGCCAAACTGGAAGGCAGTAATCACTTTTTGGAAATATTCTTTAATTTCCCATGACCGTATCTTTGTATAGGCTGCCCCTCATTTCAGAAACAACCTCTGTTCATTTATGCATACTAAAATACTTAGGGCCCACTCATCTCAGATATTATCTCCTCAGAAAGGTACCCTGATTCCTGAAACGTCTTATCTTTCTATCTTTTGAATTCATGTTGCAATAATGAGCATATTTCTCTCGTGATGTAGATTTGACCCCATCCTATAGTATGATGTACAATTCTTTTTTTTTTAACATCTTTATTGGAGTATAATTGCTTTACATTGTTGTGTTAGTTTCTCCTATATAGCAAAGTGAATCAGCTATATGTATACATATATCCTCATATCCCCTCCCTTTTGCATCTCCCTCCCACCCTCCCTATCCCACCCCTCTAGGTGCTCACAAAGCACCGAGCTGATCTCCCTGTGCCATGCGGCTGCTTCCCACTAGCTATCTGTTTTACATTTGGTAGTGTATATATGTCCATGCCACTCTCTCTCTTTGTCCCAGCTTACCCTTCCCCCTCCCCGTGTCCTCAAGGCCATTCTCTATGTCTGCGTCTTTATTCCTGTCCTGCCCCTAGTTCTTCAGAACCACTTTTTTTTTTTTTTAGATTCCATATATATATGTTAGCATACGGTATTTATTTTTCTCTTTCTGACTTACTTCACTATGTATGACAGACTCTAGGTTCATCCACCTCACTACAAATAATTAATTTTTGTTGCTTTTTATGGCTGAGTAATATTCCATTGTATATATGTGCCACATCTTCTTTATCCATTCATCTATTGATGGACACTTAGGTTGCTTCCATGTCCTGGCTATTGTAAATAGTGCTACAGTGAACATTGTGGTACATGTCTCTTTTTGAATTATGGTTTACTCAGGGTATATGCCCAGTAGTGTGATTGCTGGGTCATATGGTAGTTCTATTGTTAGTTTTTTAAAGAACCTCCATACTGTTTGCTATAGTGGCTGTATCAATTTACATTCCCACCAACAGTGCAAGAGTGTTTCCTTTTCTCCACACCCTCTCCAGCATTTACTGTTTCTTCATTTTTTGATGATGGCCATTCTGACCGGTGTGAGGTGATACCTCACTGTAATTTTGATTTGCATTTCTCTAATGATTAGTTATGCTGAGCATCCTTTCATGTGTTTGTTGGCAATCTGTTTATCTTTAGAGAAATGTCTATTTAGGTGTTCTGCCCATTTTTGGATTGAGTTGTTTGTTTCTTGATATTGAGCTGCATGAGCTGCTTGTATATTTTGGAGATTGATCTTTTGTCAGTTGCTTCGTTTGCAAATATTTCCTCCCATTCTGAGGGTTGTCTTTTCATCTTGTTTATGGTTTCCTTTGCTGTGCAAAAGCTTTTAAGTTTCATTAGGTCCCATTTGTTTATTTGTGTTTTTATTTCCATTTCTCTAGGAGTTGGGTCAAAAAGGATCTTGCTGTGATTTATGTCATAGAGTGTTCTGCCTATGTTTTCCTCTAAGAGTTTTATAGTGTTTGGCCATACATTTAGGTCTTTAATCTATTTTGAGGGTTTTTTTGTATATAGTGTTAGGGAGTGTTCTAATTTCATTCTTTTACATGTAGCTGTCTAGTTTTCCCAGCACCCCTTCCCTTATTGAAGAGGCTATATTTTCTCCATTGTATATTCTTGACTTCTTTATCAAAGATAAGGTGACCATATATGTGTGGGTTTATCTCTGGGTTTTCTATCCTGTTCCATTGATCTCTATTTCTGATTTTGTGCCAGTACCATACTGTCTTGATTATTGTAGACTTGCAGTATAGTCTGAACTCAGGGAGCCTGATTCCTCCAGCTCTGTTTTTCTTTCTCAAGATTGCTTTGGCTATGCAGGGTCTTTTGTGTTTCCATGAAAATTGTGAAATTTTTTGTTCTAGTTCTGTGAAAAATGCCATTGGCAGTTGGATACGGATTGCATTGAATCCATAGATTGCTTTGGGTAGTATAGTCATTTTTACAATGTTTATTCTTCCAATCCAAGAACATGGTATATTTCTCCATCTGTTTGTATCATCTTTAATTTTTTTCATAAGTGTCTTATAGTTTTCCACATACAAGTCTTTTGTCTCCTTAGGTAGGTTTATTCCGAGGTATTTTATTCTTTTTGTTGCAATAGTAAATGGGAGTGTTTCCTTAGTTTCTCTTTCAGATTTTTTCATCAGTAGTGTATAAGAATGCAAGAGATTTCTGTGCATTAATTTTGTATCCTGCTACTTTACCAATTCATTAATGAGCTCTAGTAGTTTACTGGTAGCATTTTTAGGGCTCTCTATGTATAGTATCATGTCATCTGCAAACAGTGACACTTTTACTTCTTCTTTTCTGATTTGGATTCCCTTTATTTCTTTTTCTTCTCTGATTGCTGTGGCTAAAACTTCCAAAACTATGTTGAATAACAGTGGTGAGAGTGGGCAACCTTGTCTTGTCCCTGAACTTAGTGGAAATGGTTTCAGTTTTTCACCACTGAGAATGTTGTTGCCTGTGGGTTTGTCATATATGGCCTTTATTATGTTGAGGTAAGTTGCCTCTCTGCCTACTTTCTGGAGAGTTTTTATCATAAATGGGTGTTGAATTTTGTTGAAAGCTTTTTCTGCATCTATTGAGATGATCATATGGTTTTTACCCTTCTTTTTGTTAATATGGTGTATCACATTGACTGATTTGTTTATATTGAAGAATCCTTGCTTTCCTGGGATTAGCCGCACTTGATCATGGTGTATGATCCTTTTAATGTGCTGTTGGATTCTGTTTGCTAGTATTTTATTGAGGATTTTTGCATCTATGTTCATCAGTGATATTGACCTGTCATTTTCTTTTTCTGTGACATCTTTGTCTGGTTTTGGTATCAGGGTGATGGTGGCCTCATAGAATGAGTTTGGGAGTGTTCCTCCCTCTGTTACATTTTGGAAGAGTTTGAGAAGGATAGGTGTTAGCTCCTCTCTAAATGTTTGACAGAATTCGCCTGTGAAGCTATCTGGTCCTGGGCTTTTGTTTGTTGGAAGATTTTTAATCACAGTTTCAATTTCAGTGCTGGTGATTGGTCTGTTTATATTATCTATTTCTTCCTGGTTCAGTCTCGGAAGGTTGTGCCTTTCTAAGAATTTGTCCATGTCTTCCAGGTTGTCCATTTTTTTGGCATAGAGTTGCTTATAGTAATCTCTCATGATCCTTTGTATTTCTGCAGTATCAGTTGTTACTTCTCCTTGTTCATTTCTAATTCTATTGATTTGAGTCTTCTCCCTTTTTTTCTTGATGAGTCTTGCTAATGGTTTATCAATATTGTTTATCTTCTCAGAGAACCAGCTTTTAATTTCATTGATCTTTGCTATCATTTCCTTCATTTCTTTTTCATTTATTTCTGATCTGATCTTTATGATTTCTTTTCTTCTGCTAACTTTGGCATTCTTTTCTTCTTCTTTCTCTAATTGCTTTAGGTGTAAGGTTAGGTCGTTTATTTGAGATTTTTCTTGTTTCTTGAGGTAGGATTGTAGTGGTAAAAACTTCCCTCTTAGAACTGGTTTTGCTGCATCCCATAGGTTTTGGGTCATCGTGTTTTCATTGTCATTGGTTTCTAGGTATTTTTTGATTTCCTCTTTGTTTTATTCAGGGATCTCTTGGTTATTTAGTAGCGTATTGTTTAGCCTCCATGTGTTCGTATTTTTTACAATTTATTTTCCTGTAATTGATATCTAGTCTCATAGCATTGTGGTTGGAAAAGATACTGATACAATTTCAATTTTCTTAAATTCACCAAGGCTTGATTTTCCATGAGCACCTGAGAAGAAAGTGCATTCTGTTGTTTTTGGATGGAATGTCCTATAAATATCAATTAAGTCCATCTTGTTTAATATGTCATTTAAAGCTTGTGTTTCCTTATTTATTTTTATTGTGGTTGATCCGTCCATTGGTGAAAGTGGGGTGTTAAAGTCCCCTACTATGATTGTGCTACTGTCGATTTTCCCTTTTATGGCTGTTAGCATTTGCCTTATGTATGGAGATGCTCCTATGTTGGGTGCATAAATATTTACAATTGTTATATCTTCTTCTTGGATTGATTCCTTGATCATTCTGTAGTGTCCTTCTTTGTCTCTTGTAATAGTCTTTATTTTAAAGTCTATTTTGTCTGATATGAGAATTGCTACTCCAGCTTTCTTTTGATTTTCATTTGCATGGAGTATCTTTTTCCATCCCCTCACTTTCAGTCTGGATGTGTCCCTACATCTGAAGTGGGTCTCTTGTAGACAGTGTATATGTGGGTCTTGTTTTTGTATCCATTCAGCCAGTCTATGTCTTTTGGTTGGAGCATTTAATCCATTTACATTCAAGGTAATTATTGATATGTATGTTCCTGTTATCATTTTCTTAATTGTTTTGGGTTTGTTATTGTAGGTCTTTTCTTTCTCTTGTGTTTCCTGCCAAGGGAAGTTCCTTTAGTATTTGTTGTAAAGCTGGTTTGTTGGTGCTGAATTCTCTTACCTTTTGCTTGTGTATAAAGATTTTAATTTCCCTGTCAAATCTGAATGAGATCCTTGCTGGGTAGAGTCATCTTGGTTGTAGCTTTTTCCCTTTCATCACTTTAAATATGTCCTGCCACTCCCTTCTGCCTTGCAGAGTTTCTGCTGAAACATCAGCTTAACAGCTGATCCTTATGGGGATTCCCTGTATGTTATTTGTTGCTTTTGCCTGCTGCTTTTTATATTTTTTCTTTGCATTTAATTTTTGATAGTTTGATTAATATGTGTCTTGGCATGTTTCTCCTTGGATTTATCCTGTATGGGACTCTCTGTGCTTCCTAGGCTTGATTGACTATTTCCTTTCCCATGTTAAGGAACTTTTCAACTATAATCTCTTCAAATATTTTCTCAGTCCCTTTCTTTTTCTCTTCTTCTTCTGGGACCCCTATAATTCGAATGTTGGTGTATTTAATGTTGTCACAGAGGTCTCTGAGACTGTCCTCAATTCTTTTCATTCTTTTTTCTTTATTCTGCTCTGTGGTAGTTGTTTCCACTATTTTATCTTTCAGGTCACTTATCCGTTCTTCTGCCTCAGTTATTCCACTACTGATTCCTTGTAAAGAGTTTTTAATTTCATTTATTGTGTTGTTCATCATTGTTTGTTTGCTTTTTAGTTCTTCTTGGTCCTTGTTAAACATTTCTTGTATTTTCTCCATTCAATTTCCAAGATTTTGGATCATCTTTGCTGTCATTACTCTGAATTCTTTTTCAGGTAGACTGCCTATTTCCTCTTCATTTGTTTGGTCTGGTGGGATTTTACCTTCTCCTTCATCTGCTGCATATTTCTCTGTCCTCTCATTTTGCTTAACTTACTGTGTTTGTGGTCTCCTTTTCACAGGCTGCAGGTTCGTCGTTCCCATTTTTTTTGGTGTCTGCCTCCAGTGGGTAAGGTTGGTTCAGTGGGTTATGTAGGCTTCCTGGTGGAGGGGAGTAGTGCCTGTGTTCTGGTGGATGAGGCTGGATCTTCTCTTTCTGGTGGGCAGGACTGTGTCTGGTGGTGTGTTTTGGGCTGTCTGTGAACTTAGTATGATTTTAGGCAGCCTCTCTGCTAATGGCTGGGGTTGTGTTCCTGTCTTGCTGGCTGTTTGGCATGGTGTGTCCAGTGCTGGAGCTTGCAGGTCATTGAGTGGAGCTGGGTCTTAGCGTTGAGATGGAGATCTCTGGGAGAACTCTCGCCGATTGATATTATGTGGGCCTGGGAGGTGTCTGGTGGTCCAATGTCCTGAACTCAGCTCTCCCACTCAGAGGCTCAGGCCTGACACACCTGGATGGAGCACCAAGACCCTGTCAGCCACATGGCTCAGAATAAAAGGGAGGAAAAAAAGAAAGAAAAAAATAATAAAATAAAATAAAGTTATTAAAATAAAAAAAAAATTTAATATTATTAAAATAAGAAAAATTTTAAATGTAGTAAAAAGAAAAAGAAGAGAGCAACCAAACCAGTAAACAAATCCACCAATGATAACAAGGGCTAAAAACTAAACTAAGATAACCATATAAATCAGAAACTAGTCAGTCGCATACAGCAAACCCCAAGTCTACAGTAGCTCTCAAAGTCCACTGCCTTAATTTTGGGATGATTCATTGTCTACTCAAGTATTCCACAGATACAGGGCACATCAGGTTGATTGTGGAGATTTAATCCACTGCTTCTGAGGCTGCATGGAGAAATTTCCCTTTCTCTTCTTTGTTCTCACAGCTCCTGGGGTTCAGCTTTGGTTTTGGTCCCACCTCTGCATGTAGGTCACCCTCTGGGGTCTGTTCTTCGGCCAGAAAGGACGGGGTTAAAGGAGCAGCTGCTTCGGGGGCTCTGGCTCACTCAGGCCAGAGGGAGGGAGGGCTACAGAATGCGGGGCAAGCCTGCGGTGGCAGAGGCCGGTGTGAAGTTGCAACAGCCTGAGGCACTGTGTGTTCTCCCGGGGAAGTTGTCCCTGGATCACGGGAGCCTGGCAGTGGTGGGCTGCACTGGCTCCCGGGAGGGCTGGTGTGGAGAGTGACCTGGGCTCGCACACAGGCTTCTTGGTGGCGGCAGCAGCAGCCTTAGCGTCTCGTGCCCGTCTCTGGGGTCCGTGCTGATAGCCGCGGCTCGCGCCCGTCTCTGGGGTCTACGCTGATAGCTGCGGCTCGCGCCCATCTCTGAGGTCCGTGCTGATAGCCGCGGCTCGCGCCCATCTCTGGAGCTCCTTTAAGCGGCGCTCTTAATCCCGTCTCCTCATGCACCAGAAAACAAAGAGGCAAGAAAAAGTCTCTTGTCTCTTCAGCAGCTCCAGACTTTTTCCCCAACTCCCTCCCGGCTAGCCGTGGTGCACTAGCCCCCTTCAGGCTGTGTTCACGCCGCCAACCCCAGTCCTCTCCCTGGGATCTGACCTCCGAAGCCTGAGCCTCAGCTCCCAGCCCCCGCCTGCCCCAGCGGGTGAGCAGACAAGCCTCTCAGGCTGGTGAGTGCTGCTTGGCACCGATCCTCTGTGTGGGAATCTCTCCGCTTTGCCCTCCGCACCCCTGTTGCTGCGCTCTCCTCTGTGGCTCTGAAGCTTCCCCCCTCTGCCACCCACAGTCTCCGCCCACGAAGGGGCTTCCTAGTGTGTAGAAACCTTTCCTCCTTCACAGCTTTCTCCCAGAGGTACAGGTCCTGTCCCTATACTTTTGTCTCTGTTTTTCTTTTTCCTTTTGCCCTACCCAGGTACGTGGGGAGTTTCTTGCCTTTTGGGAAGTCTGGGGTCTTCTGCCAGCGTTCAGTAGGTGTTCTGTAGGAGTTGCTCCACATGTAGATGTATTTTTGATGTATTTGTGGGGAGGAAGGTGATCTCCACTTCTTAGTCCTCTGCCATCCTAAAGGTCCTCCCAACAGAGCCTTAAGATAAAGTTTTGTTTAAACACTGCTCTTTTTGTGTAATTATCTAGCAGAATTATTGAAGTAATCTTCAAAGGAGCCACTCCATTCTCCATTGTTACCAAAGACTGACATTTTTATAATTCTCTTTCTTGTTCTCTTTGACACTTTTATGAAAATCCTGACTTGACCTACACTTCAGATCTTCTTCAATGTGTTCTTTGAGTTAGTTTTCCAGTCTGTTGGATCAAGGAGTTTTCCTTCTTCATATTTTACAAAGAATTCTCCCTTTTTTTCCCCCTTTGTGCTTTCTAGTTTCAGTCACTCATTTGGTGCCTGGGGCAGAGGCTCTTCAGACCAGAATCCATAGTGCAAAATGGCTGCCGACCTATTATGTACAATTCTAAATCTTACCTCTACACTTACTCTTCTCTGTATGCTTGCACCTGACTGTAAATAAAAGGAATGTCACTTGCCATCTGGTTCTACAAAGATTAAGTCATTAGCCACTGCAGTCACTGACCTACAGTACAAAACAGGCCCTCAGATAGTTAGATATATTTCAGGAGAAATTTTTATGAACCTTGATGCTTGCATCTCGACTTACAGCTCTTACATTGTATTTTTTTTTTCCGTTGACATGACACAGAATTTTGCATATGCAGGAAATATTTCTTAAATTGAAGTTCTGAAAATATTTCTTTATCTCTAGTTATAGTAAGTTAAATAATATATTTTTATAATTTCAAGGCACTGCACTTGAATCACTTTCTTGTCCTCAAATCACTTTTTTAATTGTTTTTATTGAGCTCAAGAGTTATTTTTTGTAAGTTTATTTATTTTATCTATTTATTATTTTTGGCTGTGTTATGTCTTCATTGCTGTGCATGGGCTTTCTCTAGTTGTGGAGAGCGGGGATTACTCTTCATTGCGGTGTGCGGGCTTCTCATTGCAGTGGCTTCTCTTGCTGCAGAGCACAGGCTCTAGGCATGCAGGCTTCAGTAGTTGTGGCATGTGGACTCAGTAGTTGTGGCCTGCAGCCTCTAGAGCACAGGCTCAGTAGTTGTGGCGCACGGGTTTGGTTGCTCTGCGGCATGTGGGATCTTCCCGGACCAGGGCTCGACCCTGTGTCCTCTGCATTGGCAGGCAGATTCTTAACCACTGCACCACCAGGGAAGCCCTCAAGTCACTATTTTAAAATAAAGAATAGAAAAAAATGAGTATTTAATGATCAACATTTTTTTTTGACTGGCAAACATATGCTACAAATAATGCAATACTTCTTTTGCACACATCTGCCCTAGGTAACCAGTTGGCCAAAGTATTTATTTTATTGGCAGTGTATTTCTACAATAAATACCAGACACTTTAAAGAGATATATGGAAGCTTGCCATGTATGATGCCAAATTCCTTATTGAATTAAAAGGAATAGGGAGAAATACAGAAACATGTATCAGTTTATTTTTATACTTCTTACTCAGATGAAATGCCTCTGATTTAGCATGTTGTATTTCAAACAGACTTGAGATTCTGTTCCTGTTCCATTTACTTTATTTGAAAAAATTGAACTTAGCAAAAGAGTGAAAGGCAGGGAGAGGCAGGAAAGGACTTACTTACATTGACTGAGTGCCTAATGTATGCCAGGTACTCTGTTAAGAACTTTTTGTACATTTTCTTATTTTATCCTCAGAACAATCATATAAGGCAGGTATTTTTAATCTCCAGTTTACCAATAAGAAATTGGAAGCACAGAATAGTGCTCACAAATACAGTTATTAAATGATAGAACCAGGATTTGGAACCCAGGTAATTGATTACCTAAATCCAGGTCACCTTTACCAAATATACTGGTAACTTAATATTTTTGGATTAAAAGTCAAAAGCTATGTTTAATAATACAGAATTTTTAGGATGTAAATTGAGGAACTCACAAGTTTGTAGAAGAAACAAATGCCCATAAATAATATAATATAGAGAAAAATCCAATAAGACCATAAAGAATTCAGAATTGAAGTGCTAAACTCTCTGAATTTAGATTTCCCTAAAGGAACTGGATGTGGATAGATTATTTACAAAATGAATGAGGGTGCAGAGAGTGAGACAAGGAAGGGCAAAACACCAGTAAATTGTGCATTAATAAACAGATACTCTGGGCACCTGATGCTTAATCCCACTGGGAGCCTCTGAGGAACTACTCCACCAGCAGGTGGGGGAGCTGGAGTAGTTATCTACCCATTCCCATTGCTTAGAGTTTGAAGATTATCCCTGTGGGGTGTTAAATCCCCAGCACTTCTGGGCTTCCTTGCACTCCAAGCACTGGCACTGGAGAAAGTCCTAAGGCAGAGAGACAGAGATGCAAGCCCTTGGGATGGGAAACTGTCAGATGCACATGCACAGGTACAGGACGCGTCCACCACTCAGGGGAGATGGGGTGAGTAACAACACGGTCAGCCACATATGGGAACGTAAAGGAGAAAATATTTAAAGAATACTGAGGGAATCAGGGCAGGCATCACAGAGGAGATGTCATTTGAACGAGGCATTGAAGAATGGATAGAATCTAACTCAGCTAGGTCTGGCAAGAGGTGAGGAAGAAAAGCAGGAAGTAGAGTTGAGTTTTGTTCAATTTCAGTCTACCCTGACCACCCAGTTTAAAATTGCAACCCATCCTTCCCACCATTCCTTCCCGCAATTCTTATCCCCCTTCCTTGATCTACTGACTTCCCATAGCATTTATGAAAACAATACATAATTCACTTATTTTTTATATTTACTGTTTACGGTCCATACCACTCACTTCACTAGAATACAAGTTCCAGGAGGAGAGGAATGTTTGTCTATCTTGTTCACAAATGTATCCTAAAGGCTTAGAACAGTGCCCAGAACTTCAGAGTAGTTTTAATAAAAATTTGTTGGATGAAAGAATGAACCTGATCATTCAGCTCTTGAGTTAAAGGATGGCTATCTCTAAGTTTAAGAAGATGGAGAATCTGAAAAGAGAAGAAAGTATGAGAAAAGAATTAATGAATTCAGGTTGGGGCCCCATCGAATTGGACATGAATATACCAGTCGTGTTTTTCAGTGCCCTGAGGAAGGAAGAAGGGCGGGAATCGATGCTCAGTTGGCACTCTGTGTCTTTGCTGTTTAACTTGATATTCAGCATCGTACATTTGGTACATTTTCAAGGATATTTTTTCTCAGGAAACCATCTATATTTATAGTATCAATATACTCTGGCGGGCACAATAATCTCACATTTTTCTGGCATCATCTATCCTCAAGGGCTTCTAGGATTTTGTGCTAAAATGTTATTTCTCTTATAGTTTTGCATTTCTTTAAACTGAGAGCATCTGTCACAGGAGCTGGTACTGCTTAGCAGCTCCCACTCACTCAGTAGTCCTCTTACCATCACTACCAAACTCAGGAATCTGCTTTCCCTGGGACTCATTTTCTGCCCTAAAATGTCACCGGATTCTCCTCTGACCCCGCATGCTGGGTGGAACTTGGGGATACAAAGTCTTTAGAGGTGAACATTGTCCTCTGACTTTGTGTCGTAGGCAGTCTTACAATCAAGATTATTCTAGCCAGTACTGACACTTATGATAGTTCTTGGATGATCAGATAGAAATAATAAAGGTTCATGTGATAGCCAATGTCTGTTTCTGACGTTTAAGTTTACACCTACTGTGCCCTGACAAAATGAAATTCATTTGTATAGATTACCATAATTTGGAAATATTCTTAATTGTATTGAAGTTTACCTTTGTGCTAATGATGAAGAAATGGTTTGTTAAGCAAATTAATAGAGGAAAACCATTGTGAACAGAATACTTAAAGTTTATAACTAATTCAAAGAAGAAATTACTTTCAAGCAACCTCAATGGTGCTTTAAAAGCATCATTTACATTTATATGTAATACCTGGGATGATAGGCTAATTACAGTTGTTTTTATTTATTCACTGAGCCTATTTCTCAAAGCGTTCTCTTAAACTACATTCTCATATTCTATTATCTAGCTTCCTGAAAAGTAAAACAAATGGGTTTTTTAAATATCCAATACTTTAGATTCTTCCCTAACTCTGCTTCCACCCAATCAATGAGGTTTGCCAACAGTGAATTCACCAGCCATGAAGCAACATCCTCAAATTAAAATGTCAAAAACCCAATGCTATAAGTTTCAACATGAAGAAATTTCAGGTTTTATAGCATTGTTTGAAAAGAACAAAGAAGCACTGAGTGAATATTATTTAAGCCAGATGCTAAGAGCTCCCTCGTGGAGTATAACAGTGAGGGGAGCCATAGTCATATAAAGCAATCCTTTGAAAGAATCTTGTGCCTTTAGAAGATAGAGGAGCAAAGAGAAAAATGACTTTCTTGAAGTGTCTCATTGTCTGAGCACTGATATCTCCATTGCTTATTTCACACTGCAAACTCTAATGTCTTTTTATCCTGATAATTACTAGTGCTAAAAGGCATGTCTTCTGAATATTGTGTGGCTATGTTCCTCCCTCCAACTATGATTCTGCCTCTGTTTCAGCCAGACGTTCTCTGTATTTATCTATTATACTTTGCATGAGATTGTTTGAAGAAAGAACTTGAAAAACATGTCTTTAGTGTTTGTCCTAGTAATTAGTGTGATGATTTTAGTTTTTGTGTTTTAACTCTACAATGTAATTGTATATAACTTTACCAGTTGGTATATAGATTCAGTGAATGAGTTTTTCTACTAAGAATAGTTATTCATACTAATTTTTCTTTGCTCACATTTTTTTTATTCTACAAAGAAAATAGTTGCAAGCCAAAGACAGATGGGAAATAGAAAGGCATGCTGAGGACAATTACTGACTGGCACACTGGGGTGAAATTAGGAGTACAAATGGGTCAGGCTTACACAGGTCTGACCAGCTGTGTCTATGCCGAAATTAGCTCCAGTATCTACTAAACAACTGAGGAAGGCAATTCATTTGATTATGCTTGGCTTACACTCTCTTCTGTATTGTTACATCTGCCATTGAGACCCCCTACATTGACTGGCCCAGAGACTCTCTAGTTCTGTTTCTCCAGAAAAAATATTTCTTGTCTCCTACAGGATGTGGAGGAAAGTTAGGTAACTGAAACACCTGAGTCGGGTTGACAACCTGGAGCAATAGCTGGTCTTCATGTACATTTTCAAATCATTCTCTCATTTTTATTTACTCCATCCTCTTAATCTCTCCCAAGCTTTTGTAACTAATGCTTCTAATTCTTTAGGCCTTTTCAGAATGCTATGGCAAAAAAACAAAAAACAAAAAAAAATCTTGATTCTCATCGTGTCTCTCTCTGCACTCTTTTTTTTCTTCTTTAATTAATTAATTAATTAATTTACTTATTTATTTATTTATTTTTGGCTGTGTTGGGTCTTCGTTTCTGTGCGAGGGCTTTCTCCAGTTGCGGCGAGTGGGGGCCACTCTTCATTGCGGTGCGCGGGCCTCTCACCATCGCGGCCTCTCCTGTTGCGGAGCACAGGCTCCAGACGCACAGGCTCAGTAGTTGTGGCTCACGGGCCCAGTTGCTCCGCGGCATGTGGGATCTTCCCAGACCAGGGCTCGAACCCGTGTCCCCTGCATTAGCAGGCAGGCTCTCAACCACTGCACCACCAGGGAAGCGCTCTCTGCAAACTCTTAAATTTGAATTTGTTTATTCTGTTAAATCACATGCTATTTCACCACCCATTTCCATGTTCATATGTTTTAGCTTAGAGTTAGACATTATCTAGAGTACATATTTAGAGAATGTGCTGCTGTGTCTTGTTCTCCTTACTGTTTGTGTGTGATTCTCCACAAGGAAAAAGAATTGAAACCTGAAGTTGAGTGTTCTCTCTTAAGAACATCTGAAGTTAATTAAAACAGGAATGAGGCGAATAGCATTCCAGGAATAGGCAACAATATGGTTTCTAATAGCTACTGTAAAGCATGTATGTGATAAGCAGAAGAATGCCTCCCTCCCCGCAAAGATGTCCGTATCTTAATCTCCAGAATCCGTGGATATGATACAGGGCAAAAGGGACTTTGCAAATATGATTAAATTAAAGATCTTCAGATCAGGATAGTATCCTGGGTTATCCAGGTGGGTCCAATCTAATCACAAGGGTCATTAAAAGGAAAAGAGGGAGGAACGAGACAGATCAGAGAAGATGAGCAGAAGCAGAGATCAGAGAAGAGCAAGATTTGAAGAAACCGCAATGCTGGCTTTGAAGGTGGGGGGATGGGCCACAAACCAAGGAATGCAGGTGGCCTCTTGATGCTAGAAAAGTCAGGGAAATAGATTCCCCCCTAGATTCTCTGAAAAGAATGTGCCCTGCCAACATATTTTGGACCTCTGACCTTCAGAATTGTAAGAGAACAAATTTGTCTGGTTTTAAGCCACTAGGTTTCTAGTAATTCTTCATAGTAGCAATGGGAAACTAATTAAATATGTATATGTGTATATATATGTATACATATATATTAATATATACATATGTGTGTGTGTGTCGGTGTGTATAGGAAAAATATAGGGAGGAAAGGTAAGTATATAGTCAGGTGGAAAACAGTGAAGAGTCTGGTATATCAAGCTAAGGAATTTAAATTTTATCCTGAATGATATGACCATTGAGAGATTTTAAGCACAGGGATCTCACAATTAGTTTTGCACCGTGAGTTTTTTACTCCAATAACAATTTGGATGGAGAATAAATTGGAGGGGTCAAAACCGAAAGCACATAAGTCAACTTGGAGACTATCTCTGTAATCCAGTCAATGAATGCAATATTCATTAGCTAAAATTATCAATAGGAATGGAGAAAAGGTAATAAACTGAAAATATACTAGAATGTCTGATTAGATTTGGAATACTAAATAAAAAGCAGGATTCTAAATGACTCATTAATTCTGTGATAAGGAGGATGCTTTCATTTTTTTTTTTTTGAAAATAAAGAACAGAAAAGAAGGATTGGATTTGGTAAATATAGGAGCTGGATTTTAGATATTCTGTGTCTGAGGTACCTATAAGGCTTACAAGTAAAAACATTCAGTAGCAGTTGGATACGTGATAAATGGATTGGGCTTTTCAACACCCAGAAATGTATAATAAATGACAAGGAGGAAGAAAATATATGAAGAATAATTTAGAGAAACTTCCCACACCTTTTAACCTCATTTAGACCCATGAATTTAAATAATATTTATAAACTAATGATTCTGAATATATAGCTCTAGCTCTAGTCCTTATAATCTACCTGAGCTGAATCCCTACTCAACTGTTTTCTAGACCATACAACCTTAACATCTAAAGACATACTAAGTCTTATCCTTTATCTATCTAGGTTAATAGAACTATCACTCCTTGGTTTCCAAGCCAGAAACCTCATGTCATCTTCAACAACTCCTTTTCTCTCACTCATTATATCAAATCAATCAGCAATTCCTGTCAATTTTACTCAAATATCTCTAGAACCTATTCTATCCACTCTATCTGCACTGCCATTTCTTTGGTTCAGACTCATATAGCAACCTTCAATCCATCCACTGCACTGGCACAGAAGAGACGTGATCATATCATGCTTCCAACATGGCTTTAGCATCAGGTACCCACAGAATACTTTTGAGGCAGGAAAGAGCCACCATACAGTGAGCATTCTGAGGTATCATAATGAACTCTATGTATGGATGCTGAAAAAAATAAATGTATTGAATTCCCAATAATTATATTTGCAAAAAAATGTAGAGGAATAGATTGAGATAGTAATGCATTTTTACGTTTAAACGTGGGAAAGCACGTGTCTGTATGGAGGTTGGATCTAAGCTCACCTAAATTGACACCACAATTCATCTCATGGCATACATCCAAAAGTCAGGCACAGTGCATACAAATAATTATTTGATCTCCATATGACTAGTCACTCATTTTGTGTTCATTTTAGAAGCATAACCTAACACATTCTGACTGTGTTTTCATATACTGCTATATCTGCCCATTTAATGGCAACACAGCAATTATAAAAAAATAAAGTGGTCAGTGGTATCCAAATAAAGGATAGATGAAGCCAAATGCAAAGGGAAGAGAATATCACCGCCTTTTATTTTAAAACCCAAGTTTCAAAATGCATCATCTCCATGGCACATTCTGAATGTCAACAGTCTCTGTATTATGGTTTCTTTATTTGACCCTAAGGTGGAGCTCAGTATTAGTTTCTCAGCAATGTATTATCTTCTTAATTATTTTACTTTCATGTAAGTTATTGAACATAGATGTCCTTGCACCTAGATTGTAAATGACAATAAACAACTAGTACACCAAAAGGCTTATGTTACTTATAGTAAGTTTACAGTACAATCCACCAAATGTCCATTATCTACAATTATTTTTCTTCATGGACATTTCTTTTGGGTCTATTCTAGAATTCATGCTGATAATGAGTTTTTGAATACTAATTTTATATGACACAGGGTCATATTTGAAAGCTTTTTATCAAATAACTGGAGATGTAATCTTAAATACACCTCATCAATACAGCTGTCTTAAATCTCTGAGAATAAATAGTGACAAATGAGACTTAGTTTTTGACTTGTACACCTGCAGCTGAAACAGAGTGGGTGTTTTAATGAAGCTTTTAAGTGGATAATAGACATTCAGTGAGCATTCTGAGGTATGATAATGAGCTCTATATGTGGATGCAAGACTATATTTTTCGCTGTGTTTCTGCACAAGAAAGCATTTCCAATTTATAAAAGAATCAGGAGTCTATTTACATGGCCACTGGGATGTGTGCTAAATTTCCTTATGTATTTAAATATCCCTATTTTCACACCCACTACAACCATTATTTAGTTTGCAGATTCATTAAACTGTATAATGTGTTCTTATTAACTGCCAAAGAAATCATGTCAAATTAGGTGTAGATTTTTATGACTTAAAAAAAACATATCACACAGTAATGCAACATGCTCAAGATGTTTGAATCACAAAATGGGTATGAGGAGAAAAAAACTTTAGATAAAAATCTTTCATCCAAGACTTCAAATTAATGCATTTAATGTTAATGTACTCCAATTACAGGAAAGCACTAGCTGTGATTTTGGGGAGTGGTTTGATGAAACTACATCTAGATTCTCTAATTGCTAAAATGTGACAGACCACACAAGTGACTACAAACAGAATACAGGGAGCCATAGCATCCTGACAACGCAGCAAAAACTCCTGCTCTTGCAAATCTCAGTGTGGTTAGTATAAAAGAAAGATTAAGCGATGGTACAAGTATAAGCTATGGTCGGGTACTTTGACAATAAAATATTCTGATTTCCTAATAAAATCAACAGTTGATTTCCTGCAAATAAGATAATGTAAAAGCAAATATACAAGAATTTTATAATGCCTTATATTTCCCATTATATATACCCTACAGAAGGTGGGAACATGATTTGATAGAAACAGCATGGACTTTGGTACAGACAACTCTGGATTCCCATCCTATCTATGACACTTCCTAGCTCTATAGTTGTGGACAGACTATGTATCCTCTTTATTTTTGGTTTTCTTCTTATTAAAATGTAGCAGGGGGTATACTTTTGACTCAGCTGATGAGCTGACTTCTATTTGTAATCCTATGGAGTCAAGATATTCTGAAGGGCTCTCTAAATGATAAACAACTAGATATTTTATGTATGTATATTATCTTTAAAACATTACTGGGGGCTTCCCTGGTGGTGCAGTGGTTGAGAATATGCCTGCCAATGCAGGGGACACGGGTTCGGGCCCTGGTCTGGGAGGATCCCACATGCCGCGGAGCAACTAGGCCCGTGAGCCACAATTACTGAGCCTGCGCGTCTGGAGCCTGTGCTCCGCAACAAGAGAGGCCACGATAGTGAGAGGCCCATGCACCACGATGAAGAGTGGCCCCCGCTTGCCACAACTAGAGAAAGCTCTCGCACAGAAGCGAAGACCCAGCACAGCCATAAATAAATAAATAAATAAATAAATAAATAAATAAATAAATAAATAAATAAAACAAAAAAACATTACTGGACACACAAGAAATTGTTAAAATTCAATATCTTCCCCTAAAAATTTTCTTAAATGGAACTAAAACCAAAAGGTTTGACCTTGATGGTATCTGAATCAACCTTGGGGCCCTCCTTCTCTTTTATTGAAGGGTAGCACAAGTTCACAGCCAAAGAGCTCTAAAGTCCAGTCCTGTAGGGTATAAGAAATCCATCAGCCTTCCTTCATTTCGTCCTACTTTCTCTGTCCCCTTTAGTGCAAACTGGCAGTGTCTTTCCTGGTATAATTCCATCTCTATTCTTGGCCTCTGTTGAGGTGGTTGATTGTATCCATGGTTCACACCCACACTTAATCTCCTTATCAAAAAGTCATTCAGAGACACCTTGGTATTCTTGTTTTTTGTATATTTTTTGTAGTATGAACAGGCTGAGAATTTTCTGAATCTCTAAGTTCTCTTCCTTTTTGCTAAACAGTTCCATCTTCAATTTATCTCTCACTTGTCATATTTTACTATAAGTAGTCAGAAGGAACCAAGTCATTCCTTCAACACTTTGCTGAGGAGTCTTCTTAGCTAAAAGTCCAATTTCATTGCTCATAAATTGTATCTTCCAGAAAACACTAGAACACAAATATAATTCAGCCAAGTTCTTTGCTGCCTTATAACAGGTATTGCCCTTTCTCCATTGTCCAGTAACACATTCCTCATCTCCATCTGAGACCTCATCAGAATGGCCTTTACCATCTGTATTTTAACCACCATCCTGTACATCATTATTAATGTATTTTTCAAGACAATGGAAGCTTTCCCTACACTTCTAATCATTCAGTTCTGAGCCCTTACCAGATTGCCTTTCAAAATACCTTTTTAGGGAGATTGCCTCAAGATGGTGGAGGAGTAAGACATGGAGATCACCTTCTCCCCCACAAAAACATCAAAAATACATCTACATGTGGAACAACTCCTACAGAACACCTAATGAATGCTGGCAGAAGACCTCAGAGTTCCAAAAAGGCAAGAAACTCCCCACGTATGTGGCCATGTGGCTGACAGGGTATTGGTGCTCCAGCTGGGGGTCAGGCCTGAGCCTCTGAGGAGGGAGAGCCAAGTTCAGGACATTGGATCACCAGAGACCTCCTGGCTGCACGTAATATCGATTGGCAAGAGCTCTCCCAGAGATCTCCATCTCAATGCTAAGATACAGCTCCACTCAATGACCAGCAAGCTCCAGTGCTGGACACACCATGCCAAACAACCAGCAAGACAGGAACACAACCCCACCCATTAGCAGAGACACTGCCTAAAATCATACTAAGTTCATAGACACCCTAAAACACCGCCCCAGATGCGGTCCTGCCCACCAAAAAGACAAGATCCAGCCTCATCCACCAGAACACAGGCACCAGTCCCCTCCACCAGGAAGCCTACAAAACCCACTGAACCAATCTTACCCACTGGGGGCAGACACCAAAAAAAAATGGGAACTACGAACCTGCAGCCTACGAAAAGGAGACCCCAAACACAGTAAGTTAAGCAAAATGAGAAGACAGAGAAACACACAACAGATGAAAGAGCAAGGTAAAAACCTACCAAATCAAACAAATGAAGAGTAAATAGGCAGTCTACCTGAAAAAGAATTCTGAGTAATGACAGCAAAGATGATCCAAAATCTTGGAAACAGAATGGAGAAAACACAAGAAACGTTTAACAAGGACCTAGAAGAACTAAAAAGCAAACAAACAATGATGAACAGCACAATAAGTGAAGTTGAAAATTCTCTGGAAGGAATCCATAGTGGAATACCTGAGGCAGAAGAACGGATAAGTGACCTGGAAGATAAAATAGTGGAAACAACTACCACAGAGCAGAATAAAGAAAAAAGAATGAAAAGAATTGAGGACAGTCTCAGAGACCTCTGTGACAACATTAAATACACCAACATTGGAATTATAGGGGTCCCAGAAGAAGAAGAGAAAAAAAAAAAGGACTGAGAAAATATTTGAAGAGATTACAGCTGAAAATTTCCCTAACATGGGAAAGGAAATAGTCAATCAAGTCCAGGAAGCACAGAGAGTCCCATACAGGATAAATCCAAGGAGAAACAAACCAAGGCACATATTAATGAAACTATCAAAAATTAAATACAAAGAAAAAATATTAAAAGCAGCAAGGGAAAAGCAGCAAATAACATACAAGGGAATCCCCATAAGGTTAACAGCTGATCTTTCAGCAGAAACTCTGCAAGGCAGAAGGGAGTGGCAGGACATATTTAAAGTGATGAAAGGAAAAAAGCTACAACCAAGATGACTCTACCCAGCAAGGATCTCACTCAGATTTGATGGGGAAATTAAAACCTTTACAGACAAGCAAAAGCTAAGAGAATTCAGCACCACCAAACCAGCTTTACAACAAATGTTAAAGGAACTACCCTAGGCAGGAAACACAAGAGAAGGAAAAGACCTACAATAACAAACTCAAAACAATTAAGAAAATGGTAATAGGAACATACATATCAATAATTACCTTAAATGTAAATGGATTAAATGCTCCAACCAAAAGACATAGACTGGATGAATGGATACAAAAACAAGACCTGTATATATGCTGTCTACAAGAGACCCACTTCAGACCTAGGCACTCATCCAGACTGAAGGTGAGGGGATGGAAAAAGATATTCCCTGTAAATGAACATCAAAGGCAAGCTGGAGTAGCAATTCTCATATCAGACAAAATAGACCTTAAAATAAAGACTATTACAAGAAACAAAGAAGGACACTACATAATGATCAAGGGATCAATCCAAGAAGAAGATATAACGATTGTAAATATTTATGCACCCAACATAGGAGCACCTCCGTACATAAGGCAAATGCTAACAGCCATAAAAGGGAAAATCGACAGTAGCACAATCATAGTAGGGGCCTTTAATACCCCACTTTCACCAATGGATAGATCAACCAAAATGAAAATAAATAGGGAAACACAAGCTTTAAATGACACATTAAGCAAGATGGACAAATTGATATTTATAGGACATGCCATCCAAAAACAACAGAATACACTCTCTTCTCAAGTGCTCATGAAACATTCTTCAGGATAGATCATATATTAGGTCACAAATCAAGCCTTGGTGAATTTAAGAAAATTAAAATCATATCAAGTGTCTTTTCCAACCACAATGCTATGAGACTAGATATCACTTACAGCAAAAAAACTGTAAAAAATACAAACACATGGAGGCTAAACAATACACTACTAAATAACCAAGAGATCATTGAAGAAATAAAAGAGGAAATAAAAAAATACCTAGAAACAAATGACAATGAAAACATGATGACCCAAATCTTATGGGATGCAGCAAAAGCAGTTCTACAAGGGAAGTTTATAGCAATACAATCCTACCTCAAGAAACATGAAAAATCTCAAATAATCAACCAAACCTTACACCCAAAACAATTAGAGAAAGAAGAACAAAAAAACCATAAAGTTAACAGAAGGAAAGAAATCATAAAGATCAGATCAGAAATAAAGGAAACGATAGCAAAGATCAATAAAACTAAAAGCTGGTTCTTTGAGAAGATAAACAAAATTGATAAACCATTAGCCAGACTCATCAAGGAAAAAAAGGGAGAAGACTCAAATCAACAGAATTAGAAATGAAAAAGGAGAAGTAACAACTGACATTACAGAAATACGAAGGATCATGAGAGATTACTATAAGCCACTCTATGCCAAAAAAATGGACAACCTGGAAGACATGGACAAATTCTTAGAAAGGCACAATCTTCCGAGACTGAACCAGGAAGAAATAGATAATATAAACAGACCAATCACCAGCAGTGAAATTGAGACTGTGATTAAAAATTATCCAACAAAGAAAAAAGCCCAGGACCAGATGGCTTCACAGGCGAATTCTATCAAACATTTACAGAAGAGCTAACATGTATCCTTCTCAAACTCTTCCAACAATAGCAGAGGTAGGAACACTCCCAAATCAGTCTATGATACCACCATCACCCTGATACCAAAACCAGACAAAGATGTCACAGAAAAAGAAAACTACAGGCCAATATCACTGATGAACATAGATGCAAAAATCCTCAATAAAATACTAACAAACAGATTCCAAAAACACATTAAAAGGATCATACATCATGATCAAGTGGGGTGTATCCCAAGAATGAAAGAATTCTTCAATATACACATATCAATCAATGTGATACACCATATTAACAAATTGAATGGTAAAAACCATATGATCATCTCAATAGATGCAGAAGAAGCTTTCAACAAAATTTAACACCCATTTATGGGTGTTGAAAGTAGGCATAGAGGGAACTTACCTCAATATAATAAAGGTCATATATGACAAACCCACAGCCAACAATATTCTCAATGGTGAAAAACTGAAACCATTTCCACTAAGATCAGGAACAAGACAAGGTTGTCCACTCTCACCACTATTATTCAACATAGTTTTGGAAGTTTTAGCCACAGCAATCAGTGACGAAAAAGAAATAAAAGGAATCCAAATCAGAAAAGAAGAAGTAAAACTGTCACTGTTTGCAGATGGCATGATACTCTACATAGAGAATCCTAAGAATGCTACCAGAAAACTACTAGACTAATCAATGAATTTGGTAAAGTAGCAGGATACAAAATTAATGCACAGAAATCTCTTGCATTCCTATACACTACTGATGAAAAAAATCTGAAAGAGAAACTAAGGAAACACTCCCATTTACCATTGCAACAAAAAGAATAAAATACCTCGGAATAAACTACCTAAGGAGACAAAAGACCTGTATGCCGAAAACTATAAGACACTGATGAAAAAAATTAAAGATGATACAAACAGATGGAGAGATATACCATGTCTTGGATTGGAAGAATCAACATTGTGAAAATAACTATACTACCCAAAGCAATCTACAGATTCAATGCAATCCCTATCAAACTACCAATGGCATTTTTCACAGAACTAGAACAAAAAATTTCACAATTTGTATGGAAACACAAAAGACCCCGAACAGCCAAAGCAATCTTGAGAAAGAAAAACGGAGCTGGAGGAATCAGGCTCCCTGAGTTCAGACTATACTGCAAGTCTACAGTAATCAAGAGAGTATGGTACTGGCACAAAATCAAAAATAGAGATCAGTGGAACAGGATAGAAAGCCCAGAGATAAACCCACGCACCTATGATCAACTAATCTATGACAAAGGAGGCAAGAATATACAATGGAGAAAAGACAATCTCTTCAATAAGTGGTGCTGGGAAAACTGGAGAGCTACATGGAAAAGAATGAAATTAGAACACTCTTTAACACCATACACACAAATAAACTCAAAATGGATTAAGACCTAAATGTAAGGCCAGACACTATCAACTCTTAGAGGAAAACATAGGCAGAACTCTCTATGACATAAATCACAGCAAGATCCTTTTTGACCCACCTCCTAGAGAAATGGAAATAAAAACAAAAATAAACAAATGGGACCTAATGAAACTTAAAATCTTTTGCACAGCAAAGGAAATGATAAATAAGATGAAAATACAACCCTCAGAATGGGAGAGAATATTTGCAAACAAAGCAACTGACAAAGGATTAATCTCCAAAATATAGAAGCAGCTCATACAGCTCAATATCAAAAAAACAACCCAATCCAAAAATTGTCAGAAGACCTAAATAGACATTTCTCCAAACAAGATATACAGATTGCCAACAAATACATGAAAGGATGCTCAACATCACTAATCATTAGAGAAATGCAAATCAAAACTACAATGAGGTTATCACCTCACATCGTTCAGAATGACCATCACCAAATGTCTACAAACAATAAATGCTGGAGAGGGTGTGGAGAAAAGGGAACTCTTCTGCACTGTCGGTGGGAATGTAAATTGATACAGCCACTATGGAGAACAGTATGGAGGTTCTTTAAGAAACTAAAAATAGAACTACCATCCGACCCAGCAATCCCACTACTGGGCATATACCCTGAGTAAACCATAATTCAAAAAGAGACGTGTACCACCATGTTCACTGAAGCAGTATTTACAATAGCCAGGACATGGAAGCAACCTAAGTGTCCATTGACAGATGAATGGATAAAGAAGATGTGGCACATATATACGATGGAATATTACTCAGCCATAAAAAGAAAGAAAACTGAGTTATCTGTAGTGAGGTGGATGGACCTAGAGTCTGTCATACAGAGTGAAGTAAATCAGAAAGAGAAAAACAAATACAGTATGCTAACACACATATATGGAATCTAAAAATTAAAAAAAAAAAAAGGTCATGAAGAACCTAGAGGCAAGATGGGAATAAAGATGCAGACCTACTAGAGAATGGACTTGAGGACATGGGGAGGGGGAAGGGTAAGCTGAGACGAAGTGAGAGAGTGGCATTGACATATATACACTACCAAATGTAAAATAGCTAGTGGGAAGCAGCCGCATAGCACAGGGAGACCAGCTCGGTGCTTTGTGAGCACCTAGAGGGGTGGGATAAAGAGGGTGGGAGGGAGATGCAAAAGGGAGGGGATATGGGGATATATGTATACATATAGCTGATTCACTTTGTTATACAGCAGAAACTAACACAACAATGTAAAGCAATTATACTCCAATAAAGATGTTAAAAACAAAAATCCCTTTATAGGAACATTGGATTTTTCTAGTATGCACCTCAAAAACTCTTCCAGCCTCTACTCACTATCCAGTTCTAAAGCCACTTCCACATTTTCAGGTATTTGTTAGAGCAGAACCCTAATTCTTGGTACCAGTTTCTGTCTTAGCTCTGGCTGCCATTATGGGAGCTCTATACTCATGACCTCATTCAAAACTACTTCCTAAAGGCTCCACCTCTAAATACCATCACACTCCGGATTAGGAATTCAACATATGAATTGGGGGAGGGGACACAAACATTAAATCCATAGCACTGCCATAGTACCCTACCATAAAATTTATTGATTTGTACTGTTATTGGCTGTTCATTTATCTGCCTTTTTTGTTAGAATGAAGAATAAGATTTTTGCCATTTTTATGGTTGTATTCCATGCATCGAGCATAGTGATTATTGGGCCCAGATAAATATTTATTGAATTGCAGAAGGAATTAATATGTGGAATAGAAAGATATAGTTCTTTTTCTAATTGAATGTTTTCAATATTTATTAATACTTCTCTAAAGGGCAGCAAATGCAATTTTATTATTTTACACATTTTCAATGAATTCACAGTTCTTTTCATTAATTTATAGTTTGTCATACCTTTTACTGAGAAGAGAGAAATTACTATTAATTTATAGATAAACTCAAATCAGGTGATACCTCTTTCAGAAGTTAGTGCTAGCGTTCAGACCAAAATCTCCTAAAAATCAGCATTCAGCACATAAAAATGATTCCTTAAAGTGCTTAGTATTATGGTGGTTCTTTCTGTGGTGTAGACAGAAAAAAGAACTCTATATTTTTAATAAAGAATTCTGTAACTTAATGGGGAATGTGAATGATATAATTAGCTAAAATCCATACAGCTATTATTATTGAAAAAAAGTGTTCTCATTTTTCAGAAATAACACACAAGACATTGAAAACACCATTTTCCAGAATTCATTTTTTCCTTTTTCCCTCTCTAAGATTATTGAAGTGTTGAGAACTGGTGAATAATTGTTTTATCTTTCATTCTAAACTCTACCCAATGCAGACTACATAAATTCAAGCCTATTATTCTCATAGCATTTATTTCATATTGATGTCAGTTTACTGCTTCAAGAACATTTAATTGAATCTGTTGAATAAAGGAGATGAAGCATTTTTGGAAATAGGAAATTACACTGATATTGATAAACTATAAAGAATCAACTTATAGGTGCCTCCAAGGTCTGGCATGAGAGTAATTAGTTCCATTTTATTAATTTCTAATTCTGCTTTCTGTTTGTAGCACAGGAAGCATTTTATCAATAATGAAAGATATAAATAAAAATTAAAATCTCTTGCAATCCCACCTCACTAAAATATCCTTTGTTTTCATATTTTATGTTCTCTTTATCATAAGAAAACAAATTTTATGCATTTGAAAGCAGTGCACACTTTAATGTTTTTTGCACTTGACAGTGTGTATAAACATTTTTACATGTTGCTGTTCTTCACAACAATACGTTTTAATGGGTGGTTTATAGTCTACAAATTGATATCCTGCTTTTTACTGAACCATTTCTCAGTTTCAGACATTAAGCTGCTTTCAAGTTTTCACTATTATAATTAAGTTGGCAATGGGTACTTTTGCATGTGATTTTTCTTTTTTCCTTAAAATAATATAGTCTCAAAAATATCAACAAGAGGTCCAAAAACTTGAAAATTTTCAAACTTTTTTTTTTGCTATTTGGTTTTCAAAAAATTACTACAATTTATACTCAGCGCAGTGTGCATTAATGCAGTAGTTTCAACACACACTCACTTGCACATATAACGTAATTTAATAGTTGTAAGAAGATATATCATTTGATTTTACTTCTCTAATAAATAGTCACATTAAACTTTGTTCCCTATGTGATTATTGGTATGTGGATTCATTATCCCCTTCTGGATTGCAGCTCCCTGATATAAGGACTCTTAAGACAATGACAAGGTTATAAAGGAAACTAATAATCCTCTGAAGGGAAAATGATCCCATCCCTCTTTTAGCCCCTTTCCAATTTGCTGGTTTATTCTTCAACTATGTCTGATAGGGATTTGTATTATACTTTATTCTTACCACAAAATCACTAGTTCAATATTTTCTGATGTTGGGACATGATATGTATCATTCTGCATTTCATCTTATAGAGGAAATAGGGATACTAATTAAGTTGGGGAGGTGGGGAGGTGCAAGCTCTATAATTACAGAATAGCATAGGTGTTTCTATTTGACATATAATCTAAGAAATCATATCAGTAAAATATGAGGAACCCCTGAACTTAAGAGTACCACTGAGCTTATTCATGATTGTGTCACTTTAAGGTCGCTATTAACACTTTGATTCTAAGGGGACTTTTAAAATGTATTAAATGCGAATTTTGTAAAAAGTAGCTACTATGTATCAAGTGGTATATTTTTTCTATATACCTTATATCTAATTTTGCCAATAATCCTATAAAATAGATATCCATTTTCTCCACTCTACAGGTTAGGAAACTAGGAATCAGAGAGGTTAAGTATCTTGTCCAGGTCCATGTAGTAAATGGCTAAGGTGAATTTCATATCCAATGTTGTCTCTGTCTACAGCTATGATCTTTAACTTATACTGAGTTATTTAAAAGGGTAAGTATATTTTCTTCTTTAAACCTTAATTTTCTATTATAAATTATACTTTAACATTAGTATATTTTAAGATATGAATGAATTATAATCCATGTAATCAAAACTCTCAACCAATTTCTATTTCTGCTTATAAACCAAAAAATATTTCTTTCCATATAAATTTTCACCTGAATTTAAAAAACCCAGTATAAATAAAAGCCACTTTGGGGGCCTTATCTCCCAGTGCTCTGTTACACTGACTGTACTTTCTGGGTAACAGGCTCATTTGCCATTCTTTGAACATGATTTACACCTTCTTGCTTTTGCACCTTAGCTTATTTTCAACTGCAAACCTCCTTCTCCAGCTATCAGGGGTGTAATCCAAAAGATATCTTCCTTATGACAGATTTCTTAATTACTTCAGTCAAAGTAACTCCTACCTCTTTGGAATAGCTATACGACTTTGTTCTATGCTCTTCTACTTCATTATTTTTATTCCACACAGTGTATGGAAAGAACATGGGCTTTGAAGTTGTACAGGTGTGATTCAGTACTCTTCCCTAGGCTAAATTATGTCAGCTTTCTAAAGATTGGCGTGTCAGTTAACTACTGCTGTGTAACAAATCACCCCAAAACTCAGTGTCTTAAAACAGTAAGGATTTCTTCTTGCTCTTCAGTCTGTGAGTAAGCTAAGTGGTTCTTGTGGTCTTTGCTGCGCTTACTTATGTATCTGCAATGAGACTTGTATCAAGGAGGCAGCTTTACTGGTCTTGGCTGGAGTCTTTCATGTATTTGGTGGTTGGCTAGCAATAGATGATGGAGAGAAGTCTCAGGACTGCTAGACTTTTTTCCACATAATTTCTCATCCTCCATTAAGCTAGCCTGAGCTTTCTCCACATGGCAGTGAGCGTTCCAAGAGAGAGCAAGTGGGTGTCTTAGAGCCTAAGCTCAGAAATGACAGTCACTTCTACCACATTCTGTTGGCCAAAAACTAATCATAAGGGAAGTTCAGATTCAAGTGGTAGGAAATAGAGTCCGCCTCTTAAAGGGAGGAGCTGCCAAAATCAGCATAATGGGAATATCTACATTTCAGAGCTGTTAAGAAATAGGATATCTGATTGAAAAGTACATAGCAAATGCTTTAAATATATATGTATACTCAATACATGCTAAGTTACGTGTTCCTTACACATCTCGGCCTGCCATACCCTGCACAAAGTCCACAAGAAATACCAAATGAATGGATTATAGAAATATATCATTTAGAAGACTTTCTGAAAAAGATTTTTAAAAAACATTTTAATAAAAATATGCAATTAAATAGTTACACTATTGCCTCAAAATTATATTTAACTCAAGTTATGTAAAATATATAGCAAAATAAAAATTGATGCTAAAAGTCATGACAACTTTAACCATTTTTCTTCAAACTTCTGTTTCCTAATTTATATTTTTATGTCATAAAAAGTGGGAATTTTGAAAGGAGGTATTTGATCATTTTCAATATATAATTTGATCAGGACCATTATTTTTTGGCAATAGATTTTCTTTTATGGGAAGAAAATAGAGTATATAAATTCTGCATCGCATGCTGGGAGAAAATCAGTATGGCTACACACTTCTCATGCTTCAAGGATTTTTACTATAATAGAAATCTACAGGAACATAACACCTTCGAACTTCACTGCCTCAATGTGTCTTAGGCAGACATGGTGAAAATGCATTCTCGTGAGTTTTACTTGCTGAAATAAAGCACACATTGTGTTTAGTAGCCAAACAAATGTGCTGACTTTACTTATAGTTTTAGAAACCACCTTATTTTGTCAAAGAGCTTTGAAACAATAATCTGAAAAAACTAGTATTTCCAAGAGAAAATTGAATATACATATGTTTATATATGTAGTAAAATTCAGGGCCCAGATTTGACTCATATAAAAATGAATAAAATTTCTCTCATTCAATAAGCAAATACAATCCCCTATGATAATGAAACTTCCCTAATTAATCTCTTGTTACAGATTTATATGTTTCTATAGAACCCTGAACAGGCACGTCAGTGTTTCTAACATTTGATTGGCATTTTATCTTTTATACACGTCAAGGGCAATTTTCATACATGTAAAAAAAAATACGCAAGTTTGAATGTTCTATATACAATATTTAAGCTTTTAAAATTAGTGTTTCAAAGTTACAAAGTGGTTCAAAAAACTCAGACAACAATGTTGAATAATATAATAAAAATCATGTGCTCAGCACCTAGCTTTACCATATTCTCACATTATTCCATATTTGCTTTAGTTATACTTGGGGTTTTCTCTAAAATTTTTCATATTTCCATTACCTTCATTCCTTCCCACAGGTAATCTACTCTCATTAACTCAACGTGTATCATTTATAGTTAGGTTTTCTAATATTTCCATTTGTATTTATCTCTCAACAATATATACTATGATTTTGCAGAATTTTAAACTATATAAATGGTACCATATTATAGGTATTATTTTTCAAATTGCTTTGTGAGCTTTATCCATATTAATATGTGTTGCTCAGGTTTGTCTGCATTATTTTTGTAATATTCTATTTTATGACTATATTGCACTATTTATTCTCCCGTTGATGGACACTGCAATTGTTTCTAATTCCTCCCCTTTTCAAACAATGCTGCCAAAAAGTCTAGGACATATCTCCTTTTGTACACATAGAAGAGTTTCTCTGCTAGAAAATGAGCTGCTGAGTTATAGGGAATATACTCCTTCAACTTGACTAGATATTATCAGTTCACAATTCATTTGCTGTGGTTGAGAGTTCCCATTCTCCACATTTTTCTTTCTATAATAAGTTATGTGCTTTCTTATTATCATATAATAACACCTGTAATATGTCTCTTAACTCAGACCTCAGTGTAGTACTCAACTATGGTAATTGCCAGACTCCTTACCAAGATCATGGATCATGATTAAACATATCAGTTGGTCTACCATGGTTTGCAGCAAGGAAGATGTTTATTTTGTGAGAGGAAGAAATTGGGAATGTTGAGAATGGGACCTCTCTCTGCTCCCATATGGAAGGAAAGTTTGATTGGTTAAAGACTGACTATATCCAGATGAATCCTCTGCAAATAAACATACGGATCTCACAGGGCAAGGCTCTTGGTATTTTGTAGCCTGGGAATCAGTAGTTAAGCATTCTTACCCCTCCACTCCCAAGTTCTCCTAGAAAGTCTATATACTGAGAAGCTCCTCTTGTCTTTGGAATGAGACACCTTTGGTACGTGTTGTGTTACAGTCCAGGAGACACCAGATTTTGCCCTCCTATCCCCCAGAAAGTGATAAGTCTATTTTGCCTATTGTTCTGATTTTGATCTTCCAGGTAGCATCAACTTTGTCTGATATTACAATGATACATTACAATGCTATATCATTATAATGATATATCATTATAATGATATAATGATACATTAACCTCTTCAATTCCCAGTAGCCTCATTTATTCCAGGAGAGACAACTGGGAATCAGGGAGGGAAAGCATTTTCTCAGAACAGCGAGAAACTAGCAAACCATAGACTGTAGCCCAGTCCCTCTGCTTCTTAGCAAAATGTTCTTTCTCCTATACCATTCTTCCAAAATGACTCCCTTTAGTTGCTGTAGTTTTCCCTCTGAGATTTTATTGGCATTTGAAAAACTGGGTTTTGTAATGTGTTCCTAGAAATAATACTGTGTAAATATGGACTTTAGTCTCAATATTATATAGGTCCTCTGCATTGAGTATTCTACCCCCTGTCGACTCTTACAGCCACAGAATTTCAAAGCAGGAAAGGATCCTCAAAAAGTTGGCTCAAAACTACCAATTTCCAGATAAGACAAAGGTGAAAAATTAAATATAAAGAGGTTATTTGCCTAGTGTCATACTGTTAGCAAGTGGCACTACCACTATCATACTAACTTTTTCTAATTGTAACTGTAAAGGACAAAATAAAACTCAGCTACAAAATCCTATTAAACAGAGATGACTACTATTAAAATATCTTTGTTTCTCCAATCTAAGTATCCATCAGAAAAATTTATAAGAGAGAAATAAAGGGATGCCTTCTCCCCTGTATGAATTGTTTATATCTGAACCATAATACATTTTTAATTGAAGACAAAGACAAATCTTTGGGTGTCCAACTTAGGCTGACTTACATTACAGTATGTCACAAGTTAGGCCACGCCTCTGTGTTTTTGCCTATCTGTGTTTTGCTCCCACTGCCTGTATCCCCTTTTCTCCTTTCACCTCCAACACTTCATCATCACCCTGAAGGAAGAAAACCTAACCATATTGCCAGACACAATTTGTTTCTCCTCCTGAATTAAGATTTTATGAATTACTCAGTAATAATTGACCTCTCCTATCTTTGTAACCCATTGTAGCTTGAACATATACTTGTCATAAAATGAAGCAATTTTTTTTTTCATCTTTCCAAGTTTATGTCTGTACCTTGGGATTACAGACTAATTCATCTTTCTTTCCTCAGTACTTAGCAGAATAGGTGTTCTGTGAATATTTGTTAAGGAAGGAGAAAAAGAGAAGGAAGGAAAGAAGGATGGACTCTGATAAACTGGAGCCAGACTATGGTAAGGGACAATAGCCTTTCAGCAAGAGAATTGTTTTTATGAGTAGAAGGAACTGGTCTGAAAAGAGGTGGGCCCCTTTCAGTGTTAAGTTTTTATTTGTATCCGTTCTAACCCAGCTAGGATTGTGTATACGTCCAGAGAGAATAAAAAGGGCTGTGTGTCAACTGAAAAGTCTGTTTCACTAGACTCAGTAATGATTTGGGACCCAAATAACTCTGCTGTGGAACACATCTTTTTACAGCTGAACATAACATACTTCACAAGTGCAGAGGTACTTGCATATTCGCAGCAGTAATACTGTCTCATGCCATCATAGGTCACTGGACATGATGCTGTTAAAATAAGGGCAAAAGAGTTTTGGAGCAGCAGCTGGGAAATCCCTATTATACTAGCAACCTTGGCTGTGACATCAGCAAATCTTGAGAGTGGCTGGTTTTCAATAAATTGTGGTGGTAAAAATGGTCTGATTCTAAGGCCAATGAGAGGTATCTCTGCTTAGAGCAGAGATGTGTCATCTTGGAGCAGCATTTCTGTAGAATTTTTGAGGCTGGTGGTTGTGGAATCCTGACTCAGTTAACAGAAATGAATTAGCTAATTAATTTCTTCACAAATTCATTCATCATATATTTTCCTAGTGCCTTACCTCTATGTAAGTCATAGTCCTAAGTTTTTGCAAGTGCTGGACACACACTAGGGGACAAAACATTTGAATTTTCTTACCTCGTGGAACTAAAATTTTAGGAGGAGGAGATAGGAAATAAACAAGTAGATGAGTAAATAAGTAATGGAATTTTAGGTATTCATACCCAGCATGGGAAAGAAAGGAATCAAGAATAACTTCTAGGTTTTGGAGAATGGTTATGCCATTTACTGAAATGTAGTAATTTTTTGATTTTTTTAGTGAGCAAAACCAAGTGTTTGGTTTTGAACATGTAAATTTGAGTTGCTGACTTGATATTAATGGAAATGTTGATTAAGCAGTGGAATATAGGAGTCTGGAGCTTGGCGCCCAGCAATGAATCTCCACTGCAACAAGCATGGAATTAGGGATAGGAGCATTGGTAGTGCAGCCTGGAGCAATACGTATAGGCTGACAGCAAGTGGCTGCCTGGACTGATTCATAATCCATATGTCCCCGTCTCTTGTGTGTTCCCACTTATGTTTGAGGATGGTTACTCTGAAAGGAAAGGACCTAGAATTGTTGAGGAGCATGTGGGAGCTTGAAGCAAGCAAGATTTGAGTGCTAATGTTTATGTGCTCACATTGATACCTACAAATTAGTAAGGTATGGCATATTCCCATAATAGATGTACATACAGAGTGCTATGTAATTGTTTAACAGTGTCCCAATGTGATTATTTACTTTCACTATATAATTCACAATTAACATTTATTAATGTCAACAGACTAGTGGTGTTACATCAGTGGAGATGGGTGACACAATGGGAGGGTACTGGATTTGGAACCAGTGTAAGTAATCTTCCTTCAATGAAGAACTTGTGGCCTCAGCTTCTGGGAGTCCTAATGGCAGACAATCCTCAGCTGTCACCACCTTCAGGGGTTGCTTCAGCTACAGAGAACCATGTTTCCCCAGTTCACGCCCCTTCCCAGGGTGGCCCACACCCAATGTGGAGAGTCTGTGTAGGCAGACCACGGAGAGAGATACAGCTGAGAAGCCCAAACTGCTCTCACACTGGATGTTAGAGACTTCCCAGCCCAGGCACCAAACATGTGAGTCAAGCCTTAGAGGTGACCTAGCCCCAGCCATCACCTGATTGCAACTGCTTGAGAGACACCAGGTGAAGATTGACTAGCTGATACTAGTCAACCCTCAGGTGAGCAAAGAAATGAGCGCTATCATTCTAAGCCACTGTTTTCGGGTGGTTTGTTCACAGCTACAGATAACTGCAATTATGATTAAATTATTTTACTTCTTTCAGCCTCAATTCCTCTATCTATGGTATGGGAATAATTTTATTAAAACTTCCTGAACCTAACTCATGAGCATGTTGTGGAAATAACTTTAATAGTAATGTAAACTAGGCATTAGAGGAGCAATTTACTATAATTATCACTGTAAGTCATCATTAACTTGGAAGGGGGTATACAGAATACCAAAAAAGCAGGGCTCTTAATTTCAAGGAGCAATGATATCACCTTTCAGTTCACAATCATTTGTCCTAACCACAGAAACATTTGTGGCATTATCTATGGAATTTTTTTTAATATAAATAAAGGATCTGGAATGGGAGGGGTGGAATGGAAATCAAGAAGTGGACTTAAAAGCGATAATGTAACATTTACTTTTGTTTAGCGCCTCTGTATAGCTCAGATCAGCAGGCTATTTTCAAGCATATTTGTAGAAGGCACAATTTTGTCCACTCCAGCTTCAAACCTGGAAACTCAGCACTTAACAGTTAGCCTTTTACACTCACTAAACACGGCCTGCCCCGCACCCCGTCTTCTCTTTGTTCTCTTTCCCTATGTAATTTGAACGCCTATATCTCCAACTAGATATGTCTTTAAAGAAACAGATCCAGAGATTTTTTTTTGTAGTTGTGCCCTGAGAGTAAACATCGTAGCACTTCGTAAATAGCAGGTACCTAACACATGTTTTCAAAATAGATAAATATAAAATCCAACAGTGCAAATATAATTTGAAAGATAATACAGGATCAATGAGTACTTACTACTAAGATGCTTTTCATTTAATTGAAAGTTGAAAATTCAACTATCAGTTTAACCTGCTATTTCTTTTCTTTTTTGATTTTCTAGATTCCAGGATTTTCCCCTAATTGTTAGTACAGCCTGCCAAATAGTCCAGTTCTCCCCTTCTCCTTGTGCCTTTCCAGGCACATTTTGAGATTGCATTTCCTGAGCCCCTTGTCATAAATAGCTGTGGTGAGTTGTGAGTGTAAGTGATGTGTGTCACTTTGGATGGAGCATTTAAAATTCTGGTTCCAGACACTTCCAGAGCTCTTGTTCCCTCTAGCAGGTATCTACAAGATGCTAGGTAGTGGCTGCTCCCTTAGGCTGGCTTCCTTACTGACTATGAAAAGAAGAAATGCCTCCTCCCTCTGCAATGGATATATAGCATGAACAAGAAATAAGTCATTTTTTTAAGCCCTTGGTAATTTTTGTTTATTTTTTTTCCCCACAGCATAACTTCCTGATATAGCCATTCTGATAGAGCACCTAACGCTTAGTGACCAGAACTGATTGATGGGTTTGGCAAAGCCTGAGAGCAGAAGAATCACAGCTCAGGTATGATTTCTTTCCTTTCCAGTTCTTTGTCAGTGGAATATAAATCGGTTTAGTAATTCAGCACTTAACTTGAGACGCCAACTTGTTACCGTAGAGACCACGAATCAGCACTTCTAATGACTGAATCATATGCACATTTAGGCTTTCCAAACTCTACATTAAATTCTGTTAAAATAGCCTATAGTATCCCAAATTTTATCTGGCATTATCTTAGGTGGGTTCCCCAAAGAGTAGACTGAGACAGAGATTTGTGTGCAGTAAGTTTGTTTGGGAGTGCTGTGCAGAACACCTGTGACCTAGTGCAGAAAGCAGAATTGGCCAGAGGGAGAAGCCACACTGTGATGCAGTCTCAAGGCTTCAATTGATGGCATGGGGAGCTCTTTAGATGACCCTTTATAGTTGTCCTGGTTGAAGCAAAGGGGCTTTTGTGTCCCTGCATCAACAAGTCACTGGATATGGGCCAACACAGAAGAGGAGGCGTAACTTTCAGCTGGGCGGCTTCCTTCTGTGGAGGACAACGCTGGGGAGAGGCTCAGCTGTAAGCCATCTGCAGCCAACACTCCTGGCAACTGGAGGATCTCGTGCCTCGTCCCGAAGGAGGGTTCTGCGTGGTACGGCACAGCACCCGCTATAAGAGTAGTATACATTTCTAGTAAAATTATTGGAAGCCTGTACAGGGTTATCTCCTATCAAAACCATTACCTCCTTGTTTTGTCCCCAAATGATCTGTCCACTTGGACTGTTGTTTCCCTATCTCCAACTGTCAAAGGCATATTTTTCCTTAAGGATTCAGCTCAAATACCATCTAGGAAAATCCTCTGAGGATGTATCTCTTGATGATGTCCCCAGCCATGATTTTTTTCTTCTTTTGGGCTTCCCTGGGACTCTGCACCGATCCTGTGTTACAAGTTTGCCTTATATGAGGAAAAGGTCCTTTAAGTGAATGACTGTAGGGTTGCTTCTCAAACAAGGCATAGAGAAACTAAGATGGAAGATGGTGGGGTCACGGGGAATAACAGGAGGGATTTCAATGGGACACTCTAGTGCCATTTGTTTTTCTGGGGTCCCACACAGATGACACTATGCCTGTGAGTCCCAGACTATCTTGTTGACCCATGTTGTGTTTTGTAAGTTAGAGTCTTCTGTCTTTTTACCATATTCTATTGATTGTTTCCCCAATATTATTCTTAAAGTTCTAGTCAAGGATTGTTTAAATGTTCCATTCTTGACTTGGCCTTATTTCAGAGCCTTAAAGGGAGAACAGATCATTTCAATTCCGTCTCAGGCTTTCTGTCCCCACTCCCCACCCGACTCTATCCGCACCCACAGCTGAATCCTGCACGGTGGTTGTGCTATTACTCATTGAGGTATTTGTCGGAGGGAGAGGGAAATGTCAGAGAGTAAAAGTCTGGGCTCTTAGGTCTAACTGTTATTTTACAAGTAAAAATCCTACCTACAGAGTCAACCTCTGATAATCTTTTAATTTTTATTTTGCAGGAAAGCAATTTCTTTATACTTTGAATTAAAATCATTCATATACCTATTTTATTTCCTCATTAGACCTTAATTTATTTGAGATAAAGAATAAATTTAAGAAAATCATCAGAAGCCTTAATTTCCCCATTTGCAAAATGAGTGGCTATAATTCTTCCAGGGCCCTTCCATCTGTAGAAGTTGCTGATTTGATGTGAGTCAGCCTAAAATGATAGGATGTCACAATTCTAGAAAAGTTGAGAATACCTTATCTCGTTTCCATATTAGTTTGCTGGCAGATATGCTGCCTACATCTTTTTATTACTGTCAAGTAAAATAACTGCTCTGGAATAGAGGGCGAGAATAACACAAAGAAAGTAAAACAAAGAAATTTCACAACAGCCATCATCAGGAACTCAGGGGCAATTTGACTTACAGCAGCTTGAAATTTTAAAAGAAAAACAGAAAATGCAGTCTGTTTTTTCATTTGCTTTCTGTTTCTTCTTTAAACAAGCATACTCTTATCCCCCCAAAGATTTTCCCCTAAAGAGAAAACACATTGCACAGCTTGACCTCTAATTTAAATCATAATTAAGCTTCCAGTTAATCCCCCAGTGTTCCGTTAAATCCCCTTATCCTCTTAAACAGCATGACCCCAGTTTTATTTTCCCTAGACATAAAATGCTGAATTATAGCTTATTTATGAGTTTCATGAATAAGACTAATTTGATTGCTGTTTGTAGAGAAATTCTCACCAGGTTATTACACTTCTAGATCCCATTAACTAATAAAAAATATACAAAATAAAAATTATTCTAAATTAGTCTTCCAAGCAGAATCGCTGGCAACATTTCTTTCTATAAAAAGAAGACGCCACCAACCAGCCCAATTAGGAAACTTTCCTCCTGTTGTCCCTGCTCAGCACTACTACCTATGCTAAATCCAATCTATTTTTTATTTTACGGGTCAAAAGAGCAGGACTGGGGAAAGTATATGGCGCTGAGAGCTCCGTGAAACCAAAAGCTGTAATGTTCATTCCATGATAGATTCCTCAGCCTTCTGAATGTCACAGTGGTCGCTGGTGGTGTTACACAAAAAGAACACTGCAAGCTGAAAAAAATTTTCAGTGTTAGATCAATGAAATAATCACCACCATTAACTTGCTGAATCTTATAATATTGACTAGTTTGTGGATTATGTCTTATAATTCAATATTTTCCAAGTCTTTCTTACTTTTTAAATTTATTCTTTCCCTTTACCTTGATCAGAAAGCAGCAAATGAATCTCCTAAGTTTATTCATATTCAACCAATATTGTCTACTATGTGCTATGTCACAAAGATATGTCACAATAGGAATAGAGGTCAGAAGAAAAGTCTGGATAAAGGGTTAAGGGATTACAGAAGAGGTTGCAAATAAGTCACCCAGAAACAGATAAGATTTGGCCTTGCCTGTGCAATCTATTCTGTTTATAATGCCTTTCACTCTTCCTCTGGTTAATGTTTTTATACATGTCATCTCTATTCAACTATGGACTCCTTGAGGACAGGCCCACATCTTATTCATCTTTGTATCCCAGAACATAGTACAATTCTCAGAATAAGGTAGGCATTCTATAAATGCCTATTGAATTCATACATTCATTCATCTATCCATTTAAAAAGTTATCGAACACTTTTATTTTTTTGTCATTGGTTGGTGCTTGGTTTACAGTAGTGAACAACAAATGACATGGTAATCTAAGGAAGAAGCTGCAGGAGATGAGTCTAGGAAAGCAGGTTGAGAATAAATTATGAAAGGCCAGGCATGCCACCTTAAAGAGGTTAGAATTAATTCTGTAGGCAATTTTCACCAAGTTTATACAGAGTAAAGAGGTATCATATTTCTGATATAGAAACATATATATTTTGTAGGACATTAGAGACGGCAGAGACTGGTGGCTAAGTATTGTTGAAGTAGAAATTTAAGTAGGAATTTGAATAATGTAGAGAGGAAACGTTGATTACAGAGGGGCAGATCTTGTGGGAAAAAAATCTAAGAGTGAAATCTAGTAAGAATTGAGTTGGTAGTAAAGGGAAACCAATGGAGGAAGGTCAAGCAGATGTGTGTGGATTTGAAATAAAAAGTAATAAGGGACCACTGTGAGAGGGAGAACAATGAAATGAGAATGATATTTGAGAAAGGGAAATGAATAATCCTCCCATAAAGAAAGGGGTGTGGCAAAGCAGAAGAGCAATGAGATGAGTAGCATTGGCTATTAACCAGTGTGGAAGTGATAAAAGCCAAGGAGAACTGGAAAAACTGAACAAATGTGAAATAAGTACATAGACACTGGATTTTATGAGTAGTGCATGAAAATATTTTCTTAAGAGCTAGTACCAGACATCTTTCTGTTTTTTAGGAGAAGCTAATTGGAATGTGGAATGTGAGAATCTGAAAGCAAGGTTCAGCAGCAGCAAAACAAAGATCACTGATGTGCTTCATAAAAGGTAAATGGGAAGACCTCCGCTAACCTGGTTGACTAAAATTCCCTTTATAAACTCATAGAAATACTGGGTAAAATATAACTATTGTCATGTAAACCATATATCAAGCACGGTAACAAAAAACAAAAAACAGAAAATTCTAAGTGCCAGAGACAAATTGAAAATTTGAAGGGCAGGCACTGACAGGCAGCCCTCCAACATTTATTTTATACTTGGCTATAGGGCTCAGAAGCCAGTGGCTGGGCTCTAATGTACAACCACTGGCCCTTGAGCTTCACTGAGTCAGAGGAGCTGGAACTAGGCCCTTAGGTAAAACTCAGAGCCTTAAAGATCTGCCAGTCATTGGGATTGGAAAAACTCCACCTACTAGCCTGGGGAAGAGGCAAGGAAATTTGTTCTTTGCCTGGAGCTTTGGATAAGGGGATAAAACAAAACATTACTTCTGAGCAATCAAAACCCCAGACCTGCAACAGATATAAATTTACAGTATCTGTATAATTCAGGAACCACAAACTGAGAAACAATCATTTACAAATGTTCCCAGATCTTTAAGAGCCAAAGAACCCTGGCAGAAGCAAGTGTGTAACTGCTCTGAAAGGACACTTTCACAACTCAGGGCATAAGAGACTCCCATAAACAAAACAACCCCATCCCAGAACAGCACCACAGGAGGAAATAAATCACTATGAGTAAGAGTCACCCACTGCTGTAAACAGTAGAGTTAGGAACTCGAAAGCTGGAAATAGTAGAAGTACCTGAAAGAGAAGATAAAGATATCTAACTTGACTAAGGAGGCAAAATAATAGAAATCATAATGAAAGTACAGGCAGGTTTCACAAGGCACCAAACAGAACATGGAGTATTGAAAAGAATATTGTCATTGAAATGAAAATGAATGTGTCTAAGCAGATCCCACAAGTGAATGAATATAATCACCTCCTTTTCTATTCCTCATTTTAAATTATGCTCAGCTGTATTTCTTTCCAAGTTTGTCAGACAGGTTATACTAGGTGTATTCAAAATGTGCTGCTACTCAATACAATTTTGCAGTATGAACTTCAGTTCATCCCCTGGAACCAAAAATTAATCTCTCAACAAAATGAATCAACCTTTCCTTATTTCTGCAATGAAAGTAAAGTTCTTTCAGTTTTTTCCTTCTGTCCTAAATTCCAGGGAAAGAGGATTCACCCAGGTCCACAGAAGAACTACTGTAGGACTCCAAAATTAGAAAAGTGCACCCAGGGAAAGATGGTCCCTCCCAGTGCCCTGGAAGAGTAGAAGACCAGATCTTTTTCCTAGGTCTTGTTTTATGGCTTTTATCAGTGTCCTTGCTGGTGCTGCTGCCTTCTACGTAAGGACAAAGACTACACTAGCCAGCCAGTGTTAAAGCTTTCAAAAGCTTTTGATACACGGTGATGAAACAAGAACAGTGCTCTATTTATACTGTATCCACCCTACAGTCTATCTTTACTTCCAGCCCTAACCTCTCCACATTAGAGTGGTTTTAGCGACTTTGTGCCTTGGTGTTCGCCACTTCTCTGTGGTGATCTCAGGGGCCAGTTCTAAGTCAGCCATTAGTGATTTCCTCAAGTCCATCTGTACTAACGGAAATTCCTTCGTGCTTCTGACGTGTTCTAAGGCTAAAATTGCTCTAGATCTCTCCTTTTATAAGGAATTTTCATTTTAATAATTACTTTTAGTAGTAGTTAGATGTGTTTATTTTTATAACTACCCAGAAGTTCTTATCCAGCAAGTGTATTTGCATATATTTTTTATCCATTTGACTTAAATAATATCAGCTAGTTATTAACTTATTAAAATAGTGCAAAGGCTGATAATGTCTGTCTTAACACTTACATTTTCACCCCAAAGAACTGTTTATCTCACAACTTGGTAAAATCCACATTAGGGTTTGTTGGCAAATTAAAATTCTTTATTCACAGTGATGAAGAGGACAGAGTTGAAAAGAAATGTATATTAAGACTGAATAGAATCAATACAAGTGAAGAGCTGTGGCGTGTAGATGAAGGAATCACAGCACACAAAGATAACTGCTCGACTAAATGACGTTAGGCCTGTAATGATTGACTTCTATAAGTGGATGGGATGAGAGTAAACAAATGAATTATTTCTTATACAAACAAAAAACTTCATAAAATTTTTTATTCTCTTAAGTAGAGAAAGAACTTCAAAACACTGGCTCATTCTTGGTAATTCTTGGTAGTTCGACTGGTGTTGAATATTGCAAAGCCAACCCGGGGTGAAGAAAACAACTTTAAATATACAACCTAAAACAGCATACTGGCCGCACCATCTTTTTATACATCACCTAGGGATAGATAGCACCACAGTGCACTATGAAGCCAAGCTCCTCCTAACTCATTAGTATCAATATCCTTAACGGTGAGTAAACTGGCCTTTTTTTTTTTTTTTTTAAAGAAAAGTACACACTGATAACAGGATCTGTTATTACTAGTACTGGAGTCTATACACGAAGAGAAGTAAACATTACTATTTAAGAGTACGTGCTCTGGAGCAAGACTGCGTGGGAACAAATCTCCGCTGCTCCGCTTACTACTTGGAATAAGTTGTTTAACCTGTGACTCCGTTTGCTCATTTGTAAAATGAGAGCAATATCACGGATTTCATAGGGTTGCTACGAGGATTTTAAAAAGCCCTTGGAATGCAGCCTGGCACACGAAACGCAATAAACATCAGCTGTTACAAGGTGTTCCCCCTAAAATTCTCTGAAATGTTAGTTCTGCCATTGCTTATCATTCTACAGCTTTTCAGTGAAAGGAGGGGAACTCCTATTCGTCCAGCACCTACTATCGGCCCCACTCAATTTCTCCCCTGAGCGCTGCACAGCTCTGGCTGCGAGCCTATCTTCCCTTCCGGACGCTAAACCCGAGATGAAAAGGCCCGCCAGGCTTAGTGGCCGGCGAGGGGTGGAGCCAGACCGCGACCTACAGTCCTCACAAGTTGGGTCGGCGCTGCCAGAGTCCCAACAAGGGGCAGCTTCCATTTTTGACGAATCTGCGCCAGCATGGGGAGATTCCGAGGCTTCTGAAGCACAGCGAGGAGACTGGTAGGAAGCCACCCTGCCTCCGTTGCTCACAGACCACAACAGCCAGCACCTGCGACTCCACCCCCCACCCCCAACATGGCCCGCGGGAAGGCGGAGTTTCCCGAACGCGGCGGCAGCAAAACCGGGCCTGAGGCGGGGCGGGGCCGGCGAGCGCGAGGCCCCGAGGCAGAGGTGCGGGGCTGTCCGAGATGTGCCGGACGCCGAGCTCAACGTATGCCACCAGCTCCTTTAGTCCTCAGGCCCGAGCCGTCGCTTTCCCGGAGCCGCCACCGTCGCGACCTTCTTTTCTATCTCCCTGTCATTTTGGTTGTTTGATGGAAGAGAAAAATGGAAGTCAGGCATCTCTGAGGCACCAGCCAATGAAATAGACAGAGGGGGTGGGGTCCTTTGCTCGCGCCTAAATTCAAAGGCATAAATAGTTCCTCTCCGCTGCAGAGCGCGGGATGAGTGTTGTATCCGCTATGGTGGAATTCGCTTCGTAGCGCCCGAAGCCGGGCAAGGCTGGCCCACTCTCCGCCCTAGTGACTAGGAAGAACTTTGGGGGCGCCGCAAGCCCAGGCGGCCTGACGCAGCGGTGAGGCAGGTGCGTGCGCGCGGCCGGTTGGGCCTAGCCTGGCATTCCTGGCTGGAGATGGGCGTCGGGGGCTGGGGAGCCGAGGAGCAAGGGACCTCAGACTGAAGTTAGTTCTAAGGGGTTCCTGGCAGAATGGCTAGTTCCTGCCATTGAAGTAGGGCGAGGAAGTGTTGACAGAAAGGCCTGGTGAGGCGAGGAAAGAGCCTGAGTGAAGGCAAAAAGCTTCATCTCTTTATGTGGGATTTATCTACTAAATAAATATTTACGACCCCCCCCCGCCCCCATCCCGCGCCCTCGAGTCAGGGACTATTCCGGCATACAGCGGTGGACGTAGGCGAAGATGCTACGGAGATTACATTGTGATAGGTTGGATAGACGAGTAAATAAGTACTGTTTAGTGTCAGCTTTAAGTGCAATGAAGGAAAAAGGAAGCAGAGCGAGGGGGTGGGTAGAGGTGCTCTTTTATATAGGGAAGTCGGGAAGGACCCCAGTTAGGTGACGTTTGAGCAAAGACGTGAGTGTTGGAAAGGAGAGTGAGCCATGCCAGTATCCGGGAGAAGGGCATTATGGGCAAAGGGGATGCGGTGTGAAATAATCAGCCTACGTTAGCTAGAGTATGATAACGGTGGAAGATAAGCCTGGAGAAGTAAGTGGTTGGCTTCCAGGTTGAATTAATGGTTTAATTAAGTTCTGACTAAAGACTAACGCCTGTATATTTTTAAGTTAAAAAAAGATACCTTTGCATCAGAGGAAGTAGCTTGGCATGTGGCTGTTTTATTTCTGTAGAGCTGTCATTCTTATGTTTCAGTCTTTTACATTTATTATGATTCCAGTTTTACATTCCACTTATGTGTTGTTATTTGTTTTGTACAGAACTGCTTTGTGGCTTGCTTGATTTCTAGCAGAGATTTGCCTGTCCGAGTCAGTAGTGAAAATGCACATTAAGTCAATCATTCTTGAGGGATTCAAGTCCTATGCTCAGAGGACTGAAGTCAATGGTTTTGACCCCCTCTTCAATGCTATCACTGGTTTAAATGGTAGTGGGAAATCCAACATATTGGACTCCATCTGCTTTTTGCTGGGCATCTCCAACCTGTCTCAGGTAAAGTGTAAACTTTCTCATTTATGTGAATTTAAGTTTGAGGAGCCTCGAGGGAATCCTCATTGCACTTGGAGACTATTGCCAGTATCCTCTTCATTTGCATTTTTACGTGAAATATAACTCACCGCAGTCCTTTAAAAGTCGGTATTATTACTCCATATTTTAGGTGAGAAAATAAAAACTTAGAGGAGTGGCCTAAGGTTCATCTTCTTAAAATGTTTGGAGCAACACTGAAACTCAGGCATTCTTATTCCAGAGTTGTACCCTCACCCCATCCCTGCCCCCCCCCCATTATAATGCCTTTTCAGGACCTTCTAATGGGATTGGATGAATAGTGAAATTCTTAGACACTGTCTTTCCTTAAATCTTTCAAATGAGCTTTTGTTAAGAAATGAATAGAAAACAGATCTGTTCAGGGTTGAAAAAGTCCTATGGAGAAAGGTGCCCATTTCAGGTTGTTACCCATTTTCTTTGCTCTTCTTGCTTATGAATGCCACTGCCTATCCTTGGCTGCTTAATGGATACTACATGGGTGATTTTCCAACAGCAAGAAGAACATTTTTAGTGCTATTTTATGTAGTATGGGGTTTTGTAACTGAAACTTTTCCTTTATTTTAGGTTCGGGCTTCTAATTTACAAGATTTAGTTTACAAAAATGGGCAGGCTGGTATTACCAAAGCCTCCGTGTCAATCACCTTTGATAATTCTGACAAAAAGCAGAGTCCTTTAGGATTTGAGGTTCATGATGAAATTACAGTAACAAGGCAGGTGAGTGGCTACTAAATATTTGGTTACCTAGAAACTTGCAGGTCTGATGTGCATTTTGGCAATGTGACTACTGGAGAGAGAAAGTTTATGAGCAAAATTGATGGATCAAATACTGACTAGATTCCTTAAGAATATCTAACTTATGTTACATTTTGATCATGCAAATTCCGCCATGTGCCAAGAGGATTGAAAGGGATCTGAAATCCATCAGTCCAAGCACTCATGCTTAAATCTTGAACCACACTTGAGTCTTCTCTCTCTGTGCTGGAACACCTGTAGCTCTTGGGATCGTTCTATGTTCTGAGGTAACCCATTCTGTTTTTGGAAAGGTCTAATTAGAAAGTTATTCCTATATATTGAGCCAAAGTGCTGTCTTCAAGTTTTACACATTAATCCTAGTTTTCTTGAGAGCATCAAGAGCAAATCTAATTTATTCCGTATTTCAACATTTAAGTGTTCTGTAAGTCAGTTTTCTAAGCTAAATCTCTAGGTCTTTCAATTGATATTTAGTTGTTCATAGGTCTTTCAGTTGTCTCACCACATTGAATACAAATTTGCTCCAGTTTTTTATATCTTTTTTTTTTTTAATGCTTGGCACCTCACATTGCATATGCCAGAATTGGTCTAGCTACGAGGGGATTAAGCAGAATTGTTGCTTCTTTCATTTTAAGTACTCTACTTCTATTTTTCTCAATATGATGTTGGAGAGTTCATGATACATTGTGAATTCATATCTGATTTACTTAAAATCACTCTAAATTGTTCATGTGTGTTATTACTTAGCCACATACTGCCAGTTCTGTATCTAAGCAGGTTTTTGAAACCAAGGGAGGACCTTACATTTTATTACAGTCAGACAATGTTTTCAGTTTGTCAAAGTTTTATTTTTAAAAATTCGCATTTACTCTCCAACTTAGCATTATGTAACTTAGATTTCCCTCTCTATTTTAATGAAAGCCTCTGGTTGAAAAAAAAGGGGGGGATTGACTAGATTGGGACAGAATCCTGTTCTCTTTCATTAAGCATCTATCAAATAATAACCTTTTAAGGATTTTTTTTTTCTTGTTCTTTTTTTATTTTTTTTTATTTTTTTATTTTTAAACATCTTTATTGAAGTATAATTGCCTTACAATGGTGTGTTAGCTTCTGCTTTATAACAGAGTGAATCAGTTATACATATACAATATGTTCCCATTTCTCTTCCCTCTTGCATCTCCCTCCCTCCCACCCTCCCCATCCCACCCCTCTAGGTGGTCACAAAGCACTGAGCTGATCTCCCTGTGCTATGCGGCTGCTTCCCACTAGCTATCTATTTTACATTTGGTAGTGTATATATGTCCATGACACTCTCTTACCCTGTCACATCTCACCCCACCCCCTCCCCATATCCTCAAGTCCATTCTCTAGTAGGTCTGTGTCTTTATTCCCGTCTTGCCACTAGGTTCTTCATGGCCTTTTCCTTAGATTCCATATATATGTGTTAGCATACTGTATTTGTTTTTCTCTTTCTGACTTACTTCACTCTGTATGACAGACTCTAACTCCATCCACCTCATTACAAATACCTCCATTTCATTTCTTTTTATGGCTGAGTAATATTCCATTGTATATATGTGCCACATCTTCTTTATCCATTCATCTGTCGAGGGACATTTAGGTTGCTTCCATGTCCTGGCTATTGTAAATAGAGCTGCAATGAACATTTTGGTACATGACTCTTTTTGACCTATGGTTTTCTCAGGGTATATGCCCAGTAGTGGGATTGCTGGGTCGTATGGTAGTTCTATTTGTAGTTTTTTAAGGAACCTCCATACTGTTCTCCATAGTGGCTGTATCAATTTACATTCCCACCAACAGTGCAAGAGTGTTCCCTTTCCTCCACACCCTCTCCAGCATTTATTGTTTCTAGATTTTTTGATGAAGGCCATTCTGACTGGTGTGAGATGATATCTCATTGTAGTTTTGATTTGCATTTCTCTAATGATTAATGATGTTGAGCATTCTTTCATGTGTCTGTAGGCCATCTGTATATCTTCTTTGGAGAAATGTCTATTTAGGTCTTCTGCCCATTTTTGGATTGAGTTGTTCGTTTTTTTGTTATTGAGCTGCATGAGCTGCTTGTAAATCTTGGAGATTAATCCTTTGTCAGTTGCTTCATTTGCAAATATTTTCTCCCATTCTGAGGGTTGTCTTTTGGTCTTGTTTATGGTTTCCTTTGCTGTGCAAAAGCTTTTAAGTTTCATTAGGTCCCATTTGTTTATTTGTGTTCTTATTTCCATTTCTCTGGGAGCTGGGTCAAAAAGAATTTTGCTGTGATGTATGTCATAGAGTGTTCTGCCTATGTTTTCCTCTAAGAGTTTGATAGTGTCTGCCCTTACACTTAGGTCTTTAATCCATTTTGAGTTTATTTTTGTGCATGGTGTCAGGGAGTGTTCTAATTTCATACTTTTACATGTACCTGTCCAATTTTCCCAGCACCACTTATTGAAGAGGCTGTCTTTTCTCCACTGTATATGCTTGCCTCCTTTATCAAAGATAAGGTGACCATATGTGTGTGGGTTTAACTCTGGGCTTTCTATCCTGTTCCATTGATCTATATTTCTGTTTTTGTGCCAGTACCATACTGTCTTGATTACTGAAGCTTTGTAATATAGTCTGAAGTCAGGGAGCCTGATTCCCCCAGCTCCATTTTTCGTTCTCAAGATTGCTTTGGCTATTCGGGGTCTTTCGTGTTCCCATACAAATTGTGAAATTTTTTGTTCTAGTTCTGTGAAAAATGCCAGTAGTAGTTTGATAGGGATTGCATTGAATCTGTAAATTGCTTTGGGTAGTAGAGTCATTTTCACTATGTTGATTCTTCCAATCCAGGAACATGGTATATCTCTCCATCTATTTGTATCATCTTTAATTTCTTTCATCAGTGTCTTATAATTTTCTGCATACAGGTCTTTTGTCTCCTTAGGTAGGTTTATTCCTAGATATTTTATGCTTTTTGTTGCAATGGTAAACGGGAGTGTTTTCTTAATTTCACTTTCAGATTTTTCGTCATTAGTGTATAGAAATGCAAGAGATTTCTGTGCATTAATTTTGTATCCTGCTACTTTACCAAAGTCATTGATTAGCTCTAGGAGTTTTCTGGTAGCATCTTTAGGATTCTCTATGTATAGTATCATGTCATCTGCAAATAGTGACAGCTTTACTTCTTCTTTTCCGATTTGGATTCCTTTTATTTCTTTGTCTTCTCTGATTGCTGTGGCTAACACTTCCAAAACTATGTTGAATAATAGTGGTGAGAGTGGGCAACCTTGTCTTGTTCCTGATCTTAGTGGAAATGGTTTCAGTTTTTCACCATTGAGGACAATGTTGGCTGTGGGTTTGTCATATATGGCCTTTATTATGTTGAGGAAAGTTCCCTCTATGCCTACTTTCTGCAGGGCTTTTATCATAAATGGGTGTTGAATTTTGTCGAAAGCTTTCTCTGCATCTATTGAGATGATCATATGGTTTTTCTCCTTCAATTTGTTAATATGGTGTATCACATTGATTGATTTGTGTATATTGAAGAATCCTTGCATTCCTGGAATAAACCCCACTTGATCATGGTGTATGATCCTTTTAATGTGCTGTTGGATTCTGTTTGCTAGTATTTTGTTGAGGATTTTTGCATCTATGTTCATCAGTGATATTGGCCTGTAGTTTTCTTTCTTTGTGACATCTTTGTCTGGTTTTGGTATCAGGGTGATGGTGGCCTCGTAGAATGAGTTTGGGAGTGTTCCTCCCTCTGCAATATTTTGGAAGAGTTTGAGAAGAATAGGTGTTAGCTCTTCTCTAAATGTTTGATAGAATTCGCCTGTGAAGCCATCTGGTCCTGGGCTTTTGTTTGTTGGAAGGTTTTTAATCACAGTTTCAATTTCAGTGCTTGTGATTGGTCTGTTCATATTTTCTATTTCTTCCTGGTTCAGTCTCGGCAGTTTGTGCATTTCTAAGAATCTGTCCATTTCTTCCAGGTTGTCCATTTTATTGGCATAGAGTTGCTTGTAGTAATCTCTCATGATCTTTTGTATTTCTGCAGTGTCAGTGGTTACTTCTCCTTTTTCATTTCTAATTCTATTGATTTGAGTCTTCTCCCTTTTTCTGTTGATGAGTCTGGCTAATGGTTTATCAATTTTGTTTATCTTCTCAAAGAACCAGCTTTTAGTTTCATTGATTTTTGCTATTGTTTCCTTCATTTCTTTTTCATTTATTTCTGACCTAATCTTTATGATTTCTTTCCTTCTGCTGGCTTTGGGGTTTTTTTGTTCTTCTTTCTCTAATTGCTTTAGGTGCAAGGTTAGGTTGTTTATTCGAGATGTTTTCTGTTTTTTGAGGTAGGCTTGTATTGCTATAAACTTCCCTCTTAGCACTGCTTTTGCTGCGTCCCATAGGTTTTGGGTCATCGTATCTCCATTGTCATTTGTTTCTAGGTATTTTTTGATTTCTTCAGTGATCACTTCGTTATTAAGTAGTGTATTGTGTTGCCTCCATGTGTTTGTATTTTTTACAGATCTTTTCCTGTAATTGATATCTAGTCTCATAGCGTTGTGGTCGGAAAAGATACTTGATACGATTTCAATTTTCTTAAATTTACCAAGGCTTGATTTGTGACCCAAGATATGATCTATCCTGGAGCATGTTCCATGAGCACTTGAGAAAAATGTGTATTCTGTTGTTTTTGGGTGGAATGTCCTATAAATATCAATTAAGTCCATCTTGTTTAATGTATCATTTAAAGCTTGTGTTTCCTTATTTATTTTCATTTTGGATGATCTGTCCATTGGTGAAAGTGGGGTGTTAAAGTCCCCTACTATGATTGTGTTGCTGTCGATTTCCCCTTTTATGGCTGTTAGTATTTGCCTTATGTATTGAGGTGCTCCTATGTTGGGTGCATAAATATTTACAATTGTTATACCTTCCTCTTGGATCGATCCCTTGATCATTATATAGTGTCCTTCTTTGTCTCTTGTAATAGTCTTTATTTTAAAGTCTATTTTGTCTGATATGAGAATTGCTACTCCAGCTTTCTTTTGATTTCCATTTGCATGGAATATCTTTTTCCATCCCCTCACTTTCAGTCTGTATGTGTCTCTAGGTCTGAAGTGGGTCTGTTGTAGACAGCATATATATGGGTCTTGTTTTTGTATCCATTCAGCCAGCCTGTGTCTTTTGGTGGGAGCATTTAATCCATTTACATTCAAGGTAATTATCGATATGTATGTTCCTATTCCCATTTTCTTAAATGTTTTGGGTTTGTTATTGTAGGTGTTTTCCTTCTCTTGTGTTTCTTGCCTAGAGAAGTTCCTTTAGCATTTGTTGTAAAGCTGGTTTGGTGGTGCTGAACTCTCTCAGCTTTTGCTTGTCTGTAAAGGTTTTAATTTCTCCATCACATCTGAATGAAATCCTTGCTGGGTAGAGTAATCTTGGTTGTAGGTTTTTCTCCTTCATCACTTTAAGTATACCCTGCCACTCCCTTCTGGCTTGCAGAGTTTCTGCTGAAAGATCAGCTGTTAACCTTATGGGGATTCCCGTGTGTGTTATTTGTTTTTTTTCCCTTGCTGCCTTTAATATGTTTTCCTTATATTTAATTTTTGACAGTTTGATTAATATGTGTCTTGGCGTGTTTCTCCTTGGGTTTATCCTGTATGGGACTCTCTGTGCTTCCAGGACTTGATTAAATATTTCCTTTCCCATGTTAGGGAAGTTTTCAACTATAATCTCTTGAAATATTTTCTCAGTCCCTTTCTTTTTCTCTTCTTCTTCTGGGACCCCTATCATTCGAATGTTGGTGCGTTTAATGTTGTCCCAGAGGTCCCTGAGACTGTCCTCAGTTCTTTTCATTCTTTTTTCTTTATCCTGCTCTGCAGTAGTTATTTCCACCATTTTATCTTCCAGGTCACTTATCCTTTCTTCTGCCTCAGTTATTCTGCTATTGATCCCATCTAGAGTATTTTTAATTTCATTTATTGTGTTTTTCATCGTTGCTTGGTTCCTCTTTAGTTCTTCTACGTCCTTGTTAAATGTTTCTTGCGTTTTGTCTATTCTATTTCCCAGATTTTGGATCATCCTTACTATCATTATTCTGAATTCTTTTTCAGGTAGACTACCTATTTCCTCTTCATTTGTTAAGTCTGGTGTGTTTTGACCCTACTCCTTCATCTGCTGTGTGTTTTTCTGTCGTCTCATTTTGCTTATCTTAACTGTGTTTGGGGTCTCCTTTTCACAGGCTGCAGGTTCGTAGTTCCCGTTGTTTTTGGTATCTGTCCCCAGTGGCTAAAGTTGGTTCAGTGGGTTGTGTAGGCTTCCTGGTGGAGGGAACTAGTGCCTGAGTTCTGGTGGATGAGGCTGGATCTTGTCTTTCTGGTGGGCACGTCCACGTCTGGTGGTGTATTTTGGGGTGTCTGTGGCCTTATTATGATTTTAGGCAGCCTCTCTGCTAATGGATGGGGTTGTGTTCCTGTCTTGCTAGTTGTTTGGCATAGGGTGTTCAGCACTGTAGCTTGCTGGTCATTGAGTGATGCTGGGTCTTGATGTTGAGATGGAGATCTCTGAGAGATTTTTGCCGTTTGGTATTACGTGGAGCTGGGAGGTCTCTTGTGGACCAGTGTCCTGAAGTTGGCTCTCCCACCTCAGAGGTACGGCCCTGATGCCTGGCTGGAGCACCAAGAGCCTTTTGGGAGGTCTGACGGTTTCTGCCAGCGTTCAGTGGGTGTTCTGTAGGAGCAGTTCTACGTGTAGATGTATTTCTACTGTATCTGTGGGAAGGAAGGTGATCTCCGCGTCTTACTCTTCTGCCATCCCTTTTAAGGATTTTAAGTAAGTCTGCTACTAATCTACCCAAAATTCCTGTCCTCATGCAATCCATATGCCTGTATCTTCACCATAATTTTGTTATAAAGACTGTCTCAAATTACTTATGGGTGTATTAGGACTGTTGTTCAAATATATTAATAAATGATCTACCACCCTCATAATCCTGTCAGGAAAAAGGAGTGAATTAATATTTATTTAATATTTATTAAGTGCGTAATGTGTGCTGGGCATTGTTGAATGCACTGGGAAATACAGATAGAAAGAATGAGAAACATACCTTATCTTTAAGGACCTCAAAATATGGGTGAGACAGTCATACCCAAAAAATGATAATGCAAGTGCTATAGTATAGTGTGAACAAGCTGGTATCTAGTATAAGTTGTTCCTGTTAAACCCATGACGAAGTTCCATGGTTACTCTTTTTCTTTCAAGTATTTACCAGTCATGTCTTTTAGTAATCCCTTTTAGCATCTTGACAAGGACTGATATTAAACTATTTGCCTTTCATTTTCAGTTTCTGACTTCTTTTCCTTTGGAAATCAAAAAGGGGAGGAAGAGGGGTTAACCTCTGATTATGGAAAATTGTAGAAAGAGGGTGATCAGGGATAGAAACTACAATCTACACATACTTGGAAACATGAAGCTAGAAGGGACCTTAGAGACCTAATCCACTGCAGGGGAGGTTAGGAAGCTTGTGCTTGGTTACATAACTAGTTAGCAAAAGTCCCTGGATTAGAAGCCAATTATCCTGACTCAATCTCATTCTTTTTGACCATGTCACACTTTCTTTATTATTTATTTACCCTAGATTGATTTTGTTTACCATTAGTTGGACAGACCAAACATGAAAAATAATGTATTTGGGAATTTATCATCATAGCTCAAGATGTGTGTGTTCATTTATATCTTTTAAAATTCTTTCCTTTTTAGGTGGTTATTGGTGGCAGAAATAAATATTTAATCAATGGAGTAAATGCAAACAATACCAGAGTACAGGATCTCTTTTGTTCTGTTGGCCTTAATGTTAACAACCCTCACTTTCTCATCATGCAGGTATTTCGTTTGTGGTCTTTATGTCTCTTTCATAATAGTTTTGACATCTTTTATTTTTTAACTTATAAGAGAAGTGCTTCTGTTTGGATTTTTCATTTTTTATTTTACTATTAGGCTGCTGTTTAGGCACCTGTTAAGAAATGTGGGTTAGTTTTTTGTACTTACGTGTTCTAGTATATTGTATACATTTGAATTTTGAAGAATGTCTGGAAGTAATTTTCTTTGACTTATCCTGGAGGGCCATTGTTCCAAAAAAATCAAGAAATGTTCAATAATTATGCTAACATTTATTTATATACTTATCTGTCTTAGAATTGGAGACTTCTACATCATTAATATTAACTGTCTTGGAAATATGGTGGAGTTAACTTTGTATCATTTAATAACCTATGTAATTTGTATCACTCGTGAGAAAGTGGGTAACAAAATTCTAAAGTTATAAGCTACCTTTGGTCTCAAATCTAATAAAAGAAACATCTTTTCATGTAGGTGGAAGAAATAACTCCCAAAAGATTGGTGTATTAGGATACAGCAGCTTCAGTGCAGATAAACATGTATGTCTTTAGGTTATTCTTTCTGTATTTTGTTATTATCATAGTAAGTTTGCCAATTTTATTTTCAGGGCCGAATTACAAAAGTGTTGAATATGAAACCTCCAGAGGTAAGAGTACTCTTTAAGGACAGTAAAAATAGTAATGACAGATATTGTCTTAATCTTCTAGGTAATCAATTTTTTTAAAAATTTTATTTTATTTATTTTATTTATTTATTTTATTTATGGCTGTGTTGGGTCTTCGTTTCTGTGCGAGGGCTTTCTCCAGTTGTGGCAAGTGGGGGCCACTCCTCATCGCGGTGCGCGGGCTTCTCACTGTCGCGGCCTCTCTTGTTGCGGAGCACAGGCTCCAGACGCGCAGGCTCAGTAGTTGTGGCTCACGGGCCTAGCTGCTCCGCGGCATATGGGATCTTCCCAGACCAGGTCTCAAATCCGTGTCGCCTGCATTGGCAGGCAGATTCTCAACCACTGCGCCACCAGGGAAGCCCAAACATAATTTTTTCCATTATTAAAATTCTTGGAAACATTTAAGAATGATTAGTGGAGAAAATAGTTTTGTTTTTTAATATTTAACACTGTGCCCCATTTTTTTTTTAAGTTATGTAACAGAAACCTTCTGAGCCTTACTTTCCTCATCCATAAATTGGAGCCAATAATCCTTACCTCAGGGTCTGTTCTGAGGATTAAATGAGAATCCTTAAAAGAAGTAAAAGAAAAGTCTTAGGACCTTGTTAAGAAAAATTTTTTAAAAATTATTTTTTTAATTGAGATATTCATAAAGTAGTTTCAGGTGTACAACATAAAGATTTTATATATATACATATATTTAATATATGTATATATCACAAAATGATCACAGTAAGTCTACTCAACATTTGTCACCACACAGTTAAAATTTTTTTTAAAGATGAGAACTTTTAAGATTTATTCTGTCAGCACTTTTCAAATATGCAGTACAGTATTACTAACTGTAGTCACCATGCCATACATTACATCCTCAGGACTTATAGTTTGTACCTTTTAACTACCTGTACTCATTTTGCCCACCACCCTTTCCCCACCTCTGGCAACCACCAATCTTTTCTCTGTATCTATGAGTTCACTTTTTTTTTTTTTTTTAAAGAGTTTACATATCAGTGAGATTATACTGTTTTTGTCTTTCTGTGTCTGACTTAATTCACTTAGCATAATACCCTCGAGGTCCTATCCATGCTGTCACAAATGGCAGGATTTCCTTTTTGTATGGCTAAATAATACTCTTTAATTTATTTATGTGTATAAATATCACATATTCTTTATCCATTCATCCATCATTGGACACTTAGGTTGTTTCCATGTCTTGACTGTTGTAAATAATGTTACAGTGAACATGGGAGTGCAGATGTCTTTTCAAATTCGTGTCTTTGGTTCCTTGAGATAAATGTCCAGAAGTGGAATTGTTGGATCATATGGTAGTTCTAGTTTTAATATTTTGAGGAGCCTTCATGCTGTTTCTCATAGTGGCTGCACCAATTTACAGTCCCACAAACAGTGCACAGGAATTCCCTTTTCTCCACATCCTCACCAGCACTTGTTATTTCTTGTCGTTTTGATAATAGCCATTCTAACAGGTGATATCTCATTGTGGTTTGGATTTACATTTGCCTGATGATTAGTGATGTTGACGATCTTTTCATGTACTTGCTGCCCGTTTGTATGTCTTCTGTGGAAAGATATCTATTCATACCCTCTGCACATTTTTTTCATTTGATTTTTTTCTATTGAGTTGTATGAGTTCTTTGTGTATTTGGTTATTAACCACTTATATATATGATTTACAAATATTTTCTCCCATTCAGTAGGTTGCCTTTTCATTTTGTTGATGATTTCCTTTGCTGTGCAGAATCTTTCTAGTTTGATGTAGTCCCGCTTGTTTACTTCTGGTTTTGGTGCCTTTGCTTTTGGTGTCAAATCCAAAAAACATCATTGCCAAGACTGATGTCTAGGAGTTTTATGTGCCTGATACAGTATTAAAAGAAATTTTGCCTCTATAAAGTAGCCTTTCTCAACTGGTGTTCCATGTCAGCCTATAGAAAAAGATTTGAGTGAAATTAATTCATTACATACAATGGATTGCTTAGGACATTAAGACTTAATTTTCTCTTAGAGCCCCCTTGAGAAGAGTTGGTACAAAGGAATGAATGTTTTGTATAAGAGCAAAAGCTCTTTTGGTATTTTTTTTCTATGGAGAAGAACTAAGAAGACGACTGATAATTGATAATACTAGTCTGGTTTGACCATAGGTCACGCTTATTTTCTTTAGATAACATCTTAAGGGAAAACTTCTAATTCAAAACCTGCCAAATACATAGAAATCAAAATGGTTTTCAGAGCAATAATCCTCTTGAGATAGGGATTGATGGTGAGTAGAAGCTTCTGAAAAAGGAGTGCTAGCAAAATTGTCCTTCTTACAAAATTTTAATTAATATTTGCCTTTTTCAGAGTACTTCTCATGAATTATTTTACTTCATGTTTACTTCTCAGCAATGCTGTGAGATACTATCAGTACTCTGCAGAAGAAGAAACAGAGGAACAGAGAAAATTAAGTTACTTTCCCAAGTTCTTAAAGCATGTGCCACAGTTGGAATGCAAATATTAGGCCATGCTTCATCCTTGTAGGAACAAAATGGCTGAAGTCTCACTTGGAACAATTTTAAGTAGAAATTTCTAAAATGAAAACTGAATGTTGTTAGCCTTTACTTTTTCTAAGACTCGTATTTGAAGGAAAAGAGGAGGAAGGAATTACTGGCTTCAGTTTTAAAGGAGATGTACTCGGGAACCTCAGTGTGGCATAAAGTTTGAATTTAGAATTTGAGTGAAGGCCAGGAATGTTTCTTGAATGTTAGGGTTATTAGCTAATATGTACAATTTTATGTACTTAACTTTTATGATCCATAATTTTGTTACGATACTTAGGTTAAGGCATTAAATAATATCCTTAATGTAAATTCCAATGAGACTCATTGTCTTGGATTCTTAAAACATTAATACAATCGTCTTTCCAGATTTTGTCCATGATAGAAGAAGCAGCTGGAACCAGGATGTATGAATACAAAAAAATAGCTGCCCAGAAGACTATAGAGAAAAAGGAGGCTAAGCTGAAAGAAATTAAGACGGTAATTAAATTTATATAAAATATTTTGAGAGAAGAGAGTACTTTTGCATTTAGAGTTTCTCTGCTGTAAAAAGGGAAATTTTACCACACCCCCCCTCTGCCCAGCCTTAGTTCAGTTTTCCTTAGTCTTACATCCTACTTCTTCCTTTTAAATTTCTTTAATGGTGCTTCACATACTGAAAAATATGATTTTCCTTTATTTTCCAGATACTTGAAGAAGAAATTACTCCAACCATTCAGAAATTAAAAGAGGTATTTACTATATATGTGAGGACAGCCAGCTAGAATGTCTCTCAAAATTGGTGATGTATCCACGATCATACACATGGGGATGAAATGTGTACCACTTCTCAGGAATTATTCTGGCGGATGAGATAAGGCATTAAAGTTGGTAGTCCATACTCGGCCTTCTGCTTGTAGAGGACAATGTACTTCATATCTATTAAGTCATAATGGTTTTGTAAATAGATTGCCTATCTTAATCTCAGAAAATATGCCAGATTTTAATTCTTTGTTGAAGAGAAGTAAGTCTAAATTTTCCTGTATACTTAGAATTGAATGGAATAATATTTCGTAAAGATATGGCCCTCTCAGTGACTTTTCTTGGTAGAGTGAATAACTTCTCGGATAAGAGGGGGCTGTCATTACAATTGCTGCTGTCAAGGCAATTGGTAAACGAAAGGTATTGAAACAGATGACTGTTTTCTCTATAATCTTTGCAGCTTCTGACATTGTAATTGGTGTTTCAGTGAAAGAATGTGTTTATAGCACATTGGTTTTAAATTATGTATTTAGGAATTTATTAAATGTTCATTAAAGTTTGATATTTCTCAAGCTCTCTTCTGAATCCATAATAGTAGCATAGACATTATTGGAAAAACTGAAAAATTGTGATCTTGAAGGTTCTGCCTTTTGTATGTATGATTTAGTAGAAAACACTAGATCACGAGTTTAAACCTAGATGTCATGTTTGATTTTGACAAGTTCTTTCTAAATCTAATAATATGGAGTGGTCATTTAATCACCCTGAATTTGTTTCTTGAAATTAGGAATTTTTTGTTATTTTGTTACTTTGTCCCAGTAGGTCCTAATGGGAATCAAGTTTAGTAATGTGTGAGCAAATACTTATAAATAGTTACATGAATGAATGTTGGGTGGGCATCTTGGTAATACTACTACAAAGAACATTTAATAGTGTATCATTCATGGTTGTGTAGGTTGTATTTATATAGACTTCTTATTACTGCCAGTCTGTGAATCTTATGTCTGCATTTCTTTGTTAATCCCAGCTGCCTGATTATATTTGAGAAGAAATAACCACAAAGGATTCACTAGAGATGGTATTATGCTATCTAACCATAGTTCTAATGTTATTTAAAGCTTCCTAAAATTTATAATCCATGATCACTCAGTTTAAGACAAAATCCATTACATCATGTAATGGGAAATTTTATACATGTTGCTGTATTTTGATTCTTTCCAAATTTGTTTAAAAATATGAATTTTGAGTTACACTTTACTGGTGATTTCTCTTTCAGGAAAGATCTTCCTACTTGGAGTACCAAAAGCTAATGAGAGAAATAGAACATTTGAGTCGTTTATATATTGCTTATCAGTTTTTGCTGGCTGAAGATACCAAAGAACGCTCAGCTGAGGAGTTAAAAGAAATGCAGGATAAAATTGTGAAGCTTCAAGAAGAATTGTCTGAAAATGATAAAAAAATAAAAGCACTTAGTCATGAAATAGAAGAGTTGGAAAAAAGAAAAGATAAGGTCAGGCATATATATAAGACTAGAATATACACTCTGAAAAAAAAATTATATATTATACAATAACTATTTAGGATTTACTGGACATTGTCTTCTGTATCGATTTCTTAATCTTAAAGTATAATAATGAAATAGCTTATAAAAAGTCAATAATTTATGTAGAAATTATACAAGAAAAGGACACCATGAACAAATGTGTAAGTACATTGATTGAATTGGGTGCATTTGATTATAGGAAATTGGAGGTATACTCCGATCTTTAGAAGATGCTCTTGCAGAAGCTCAGCGAGTTAATACTAAATCTCAAAGTGCCTTTGATTTCAAGAAGAAAAATCTGGCAAGTGAAGAGAACAAACGCAAAGAGCTGGAAAAAAATATGGTAGAGGTAAGCAAACGAAAAGTGTAATTTAATTCTAGTAGTATACATTTATCCATTCTGTTCATATTTATTGAGTGTCTGCTATGGATCAAGGGTAGTTGTTTGGGGTAGGATGTAGCAATGGACAAAATACCTTGTGGGTCTTTGTTGCAGTGAGGGAAATGATGATAAAGAAGACAAATAAGTGAAAAATATCATATGTTATATAGTGATAACTGATGTGGAGAGAAAATAAAGCAGTGGAGAGGGTTGTAGTATAGGGGAGGTGGGGGTGTAGTTTGGGATTTTAAATTGGGTAGCCATCAAAGGTCTCATTGGGAGGGCTGTATTTCATTAAAGACGTGAAGGAGGTCAGAGAACAATGTAGATAAATTGGGAGGCTGTGGGGAAAGGTGTTCCAGGCAAAAGAACAGCAATTGCCCTAAGTGCCTAAGGTGCTGGAAGAGTAAAGAGATAAGTGTAGCTGGTTATCACTAAGTAGTAGAAGTGCAGAAAGGTAATGGGGTGTAGGATCACATGTGGTTTTGCAAAACATGTGAAGGACTTTGACCTTTATTCCGAGTGGCATGGGAAGCTGCTGGAGTTGGCTGAGCAGAAGCATGACATTTTAATATTTTAATAGGACTATTGCTGTTTTGAGGATAAACTAAAGATAAATGGAAGAAGCAGGGAATCCCGGTAGTAGGGGTCCAGGTGATAGCCCTTGGATAAATGCAATAGAAGTTGGGATATTAGAGAAGTTGTGGGAATTTATGTGTATTTTAAGGATAGGTCCAGCAGACAGACCCAGTAGATTTTTTTTTTTAATTGAAGTATAATTGATTTACAATGTTGTGTTAAATTTCTGCTATACAGCAAAGTGACTCAGTTATATGTATATACTTTTTCATATTCTTTCCCATTATGGTTTATCACAGGATATTGAATATAGTTCCTTGTGCCATGCAGTAGGACCTTGTTGTTTATTCGTCCTGTATATGATAGTTTTCATCTGCTAATCCCAAACTCCCAACCCATCCCTTCCCCACCCACCTCCCCCTTGGCAACGACAAGTCTGTTCTCTATGTCTGTGTCTTCCTGTTTCGTAGATATGTTCATTTGTATCATGTTTCAGATTCCACGTATAAATGATATCATATGGTATTTGTCTTTCTCCTTCTGACTTACTTTGCTCAGTATGATAATCTCTAGGTCCATCCATGTTGCTGCAAATGGCATTATTTCATTCTTTTTAATGGCTGAGTAATATTGCATTGTGTGTGTGGGGGGGTGTGTGTGTGTACATACACACTACATCTTCTTTATCCATTCCTCTGTCCATGAACATTTAAGTTGTTTTCATGTCTTGGCTATTGTAAGTAGTGCCAGCAGATTGGTTTTTGAATATGAAAAAGGACTGAAGGATAACTCCAGAGATTTGTCTTTGACAGTTTGAAATATGGTTACCATTTGTTGAGTGGAGGATAATAGGCTTGAGGAGCCAGTTAGACATCTAAGTAGAGATGTTGGTTTGATAGTTGAATATATGAACCTTGAATCCAGGTTAGAAATACAAATCAAAATACATATGCTGGCATGCCCCAGGGCTAGTGCTAAGACTTCTTTTATATACACTCATTTCTTAGGTGATCCCATCCAGCCCTATAGCCCTAAATACCGTCTATATATTGATGCCTTTCAAATCAATAATTAGCCTTGACTCCTTCTTTGAAGGACTCATTTGTCAAGCTATTTAATTGACATTTTTATATGGATGACTTTAAAAAGTCTAAAACTTAACATAACCAAAATAGAACTCTTAAATTTTCCCTACCTACCCAAACCTGCCTGAGTTACTGAATTTTCCTCATGTAAGTAAACGATACCGCTGTTAACCTAGCTGTTCACTCCAGAACCTGGAGTCCTCCTGAATTTTCCCTTTTCTCTCAAACTCTATGGTATCTAATTCATCAACAAATTCTGTTGACTCTAAAAGTATATCCAGAATACAGCCACTTTTCACACCTCCTTCACTGCTAACCTGGTTGAAGCCATCACCTCCCAGGAGGGATACTCAGTAGTGTCCTTAATAGTTACCTTGCTTTTACTTGCTCACTGTGCTCCAGCCACAGTTCCTCTAACACCCAAGCATATTCCTCAGAGCTGGCCAAGTATGCTGTCCCCCTAGTATTAGCATGATTACTCCTTTTGTTTCATTTAGGTTTCTGCTCAAAATATCATCACAAAAGGCCTTCCCTCATCATTCTCAAAACAGTAGTCCCATCATTTCTTGTCCCTTTACCTTGCTTTAGTTATTTGTTTACTATGTCTTCCACCTTAGAAATGTAGGCTCCCTGAGGACCCTGTGTCTTTAATGTCTAGAATAATGCCTGGTACATATCTAATATATCCAATGAATCATGAATTAAGTGGGCCAGAACTTCTGGTCACTTTCATGTAAATATAACTAGATTTTTTTTCTTTTTTTTTTTTTCTTTCAGTGCTGATATCTTACATAGCATTAGATACCTGGTTACTAGAACTTAAAAGGTGTTAAGTGTTAGTAATACTGTTCCCATAATTATTTAACACTTAAATTTATGGCCTTTAATAGCTTATAAAATATTTTCATATACATGCTCTTAATCCTAAAATCTCTACTTTTAAGCTTTGGGTAGGGTGGTTATTATTTCAATTTTATAGGTTTAGAACTTGATTTTTAGTTTTTTCAAGTGGTTTGTTTAAATTTGCAATGATGTTTTAGTTCACTGTCTCCCAGATTTGACTATAACATATGGAATGAAAGTATTATTAGGATAAGAGGTACATTTATCCTAAAAACTGAGAAAGGCTGAATTTCAAAATGGGAATAAAGTATAAAGTTATGATGGTTAAATTACCATGTTCACTTCAGATTGCTGTGAAATTTGATGACATAAAGGTATATGTGTTTAAGAAAATGGATGGCTTTCTAAAATATAATATTTTCCAATCTGAAACTCTTCCTAAAGGATTCTAAAACTTTAGCAACAAAGGAAAAAGAGGTTAAAAAGATAACAGATGGGCTGAGTGCCCTTCAAGAAGCAAGTAATAAAGATGCTGAAGCTTTGGCTGCTGCACAGCAGCACTTCAATGCTGTTTCCGCTGGCCTGTCCAGTAATGAAGATGGAGCAGAAGCAACTCTTGCTGGTCAAATGATGGCCTGTAAAAATGACATAAGTAAAGCTCAGACAGAAGCCAAACAGGTAAATATAGACAGTAAGCACTGTGTGAATGCAGTTTTTATTTATTTTTTTATTTTCATTTTTTTTTTGAGAAGCTCCTTCACGTTATGCTTTGGCAGTTGTTATAAAATGTTGAAAATATTCAGATCAGTATCAAGGAACTTGTTTATTGTTTACTATATTCTGTCACTCTTTAGCACCTAAAACAATGAAATTCAAACATGTTGATTGCTAACTCTTGACAATGTTAGTTTAAGATGCTATGAAACGTAAAATACCTTTATAGATTAATTGAAATTACAAGTGCCATAAATACTCTGTTCTGCTTTCAGCATTGTGTGGAATATTTGAGGTTAGCTTATTTTCATCTTTTTGCTATTTTATTGACATCATAAAATTGAAGTTTTAAGCTTTAAAAGGAAAACAAAAATGTCTTCATTTCTATGTCCACCACACTTAGTTCTTTAAAACTTTGTTTCTGAAACTTTGTAATATCCTCCTTGGAAGTATCTCTACTTCCCATTTACCCCCATTCCAGTCTTTGGTTTCCCTACTCTGATTTCATAATCTTCAGTGGCTTTTCGATCTATTAAAATGGTTTTCATATTTGTTTAGATAGTTGTGCAGCTTAGAAGTCCTATGAACGCAGGAGTTTTGATGGCAGAAAGAAAAAATGTATATATACACATGCACATTCTTTTTTGTTTTTTAATGGAGGACTCATCTTTAAAAATATACACAGATGTGTGTGTATTAATCCCATTCAAGGTTTTCTATTATATATTTGCAACTTTTTCATTTGAAGATTATGGTCACAAAAAAGATGATGGTCAGTTTTTTTTGTTAACTTATTTTATATTGGGAAAAGTCCACCATTTTTCAGTTTTAAAGGAAGTATACACTCATTTAGATCTTAGGATACTAGTTCATGGTTTTAAGGAATAGTGCTCAATTATATAAACTAACATTTAAGTATCAGACTTATAGCTTTTAAATTTTTCTGTCAGTTTAGCTTCCTTTTCCTGTATGATTTTATTTCTCATTGTTCAGTACAGTTGTACAGTTAATTATACAACACAAATATACCTAAATGCAAACATGCATATCTAAGTGGAAAAGGAAGGAAGAAAGTGATAGAAATAGCTTTCTATTTTGTCTTTAATTTAACCTGCTAGTGACAGTTATTCTTTGATATAATTTTTGAGCTCATTGATGTCAGTTTTATAAATATTAAAAATATGGAGTTAAATTGCAAATTATTTAATGATTGGAGCTTTTATTCATTTATATTCTGAGTAGTGTTTTGAGGTGAAAACATTGGGAAATGATTGATCTATTGAGATATTGATCCAAGTGACCAAACAGTTACATTTTCAAGGCTGATGTCTCTTAAAGCAATCTGAATCTGTGGCCATTTTATCACTAGCACTGTCTGCCTCATATAGTCTGTTACATTTTTCTGTTATAGGCTCAGATGAAGTTGAAACATGCCCAACAAGAATTAAAGACTAAACAAACAGAAATTAAGAAGATGGATGGTGGCTATAGGAAGGATCAAGAAGCTTTAGAAGCTGTGAAGAAACTTAGAGAAAAACTTGAAGCCGAAATGAAAAAGCTAAATTATGAAGGTTGGCCTTTAAAGTTATTATATCATTAATATTAAATAACTGTAAACATTAACATTTTACAGTTTGTTTTACTATATGGTCCTTTTATCATGGAATACTTAATATATGTATTACAAAGATTAGAACATCAAAGTTATTTTTGTTACATTGAAAACATGTATACTGAAATATCTTTCAATTGATTTTAAAACAATAGTCTATTAAGTGTACAGTAGCATATTGTGTAAAAAACCAATGTACATACCTTAATTTAAAAAGACTTTATTAAATAAGGCTTTTTAAATCATTAGGAAGTAGTGATTATTGATAGAAATTTCCTTAAATAAAGGAGATAGCAAGTAGGAAATATTTTATCCCATTAATATTAATGGGTATTAGTATAGGAATTATTTATAAATATAGTCACAAAAAATGAGTATAAATCAACGCTTTGAATTTTTGAAAGCTCAATACTGGGAATTTCCTGCTTCAGTCACTCTGAAGTGCCACTTGAAAACTCAAAAATGTTATTTATATATTTCTACATTAGTAGGTATCCAATTCATATGTTGTTCCTTGGCATGAAAATGGTGTTATGTGTTGGAAATATGTCTACTTGACACTTGATAGAAATTTGAATGTCAAGCATGCTTTTATTTAATACTTACCAGAAGTTTGTATTTTGCTTTTAGAAATGCTTTGGAAATAGAGGTTACTAATATTTTCCTTAAAACAGTAGACTATTTGAGTTTTTAAAACTTGGTTTCAATTTACTTATGACTTATTGTTCAGAAAACAAGGAGGAATGCCTTCTGGAAAGGCGCAGGCAGCTATCTCGTGATATCAGTAGATTGAAAGAAACATATGAAGCTCTCTTGGCCAGATTTCCCAATCTTCGATTTGCCTACAGGTAAGAGAGCTAAACATTGAATTCTAACATCATGGTAATAACCAGGATATATTTTTGTATGAAAGTTATTGTAAGCTGCTTTTCCTTAATTGATATTTTTTCCTTAAATGTTTATTGAATGTTTCAGATTTGTAGGCAGGGGAAATTCTTATGAAATTTAAGGCTACTAATGCCACTAATCTTAAAACCAAAATGAGGGGAATTTAATCTCAGTTGGAAAGTTCCTTTAAAGTTATTATATCATTAATATTAAATAACTGTAAACATTAACATTTTACAGTTTGTTTTACTATATGGTCCTTTTATCATGGAATACTTAATATATGTATTACAAAGATTAGAACATCAAAGTTATTTTTGTTACATTGAAAACATGTATACTGAAATATCTTTCAATTGATTTTAAAACAATAGTCTATTAAGTGTACAGTAGCATATTGTGTAAAAACCCAATGTACATACCTTAATTTAAAAAGGCTTTATTACTAAAAAATACTATCAGCTGACAATGCAGCATTGCCATAAACCTTCAATTTGTAAAAAGCAAAACAACAACAAAAAAACAGCAGTATTTGTGAAACATAATAAAAGGTATGCCTGTAGCTGGCTAGTCACCTGAGACATTTGAAAAATTTTTGTTTCGTTAAAACTATATGATTCTTGTGCTATCACTTTAATGTATTGTCAGAAAGAGCTCTTGACTACTAAAGTACAACTTTTTCTATTTTCTTATCTAAGATTAATTTTTGTCCACTTTTCTGTTTTAGGGATCCAGAGAAGAACTGGAATAGAAATTGTGTGAAAGGACTTGTAGCTTCACTGATTAGTGTGAAAGATACTTCTGCAACCACAGCTTTAGAATTGGTGGCTGGGGACCGACTCTACAATGTTGTAGTAGACACAGAGGTAAATTGATTTTAATGAAAGAAAACCTACAATTGCTGTTTAGCTTGAAAAATCATGTGCTCCTAGTAGAACTGGGTACTTTCTTGATGTTTTAAGCTTCTCCTAAGGCTGGATGCTTATCTTTACAGGGTAAAACTATAGAGTTAATGACTTTTTTATTATGTTATTGATTATATTTGATTAACTGTATTCCATTCTTTATTATGGCTGAGTAAGGCTGACTCAGGAGCCCAGAATGCATATTATCGATCTTAGAATTTTGATTGTTCAGGATAGTAGGCACTCAGCATTTATTTGATTATGGATTCCTAAACTTGTACTCATTCCATTTAAATGTTCTCTGTCATTAATATTTTTTTCATTTCTAATGCACAATGTTTTAGGTTACTGGAAAAAAGCTACTAGAAAAGGGGGAATTGAAGCGTAGATACACTATAATTCCACTGAATAAAATTTCAGCCAGATGTATTGCTCCAGAAACTCTGAGGGTTGCTCAGAATCTTGTAAGTCTTTTTTATATGCTTTATCTGTATCTTACTTTTTTTTTTTTTTAATTACAGGACATTAACTTTGTCCTTTGAAGTAAATTGGGATTTAAATCATTATATCAAAGCACAAAATTTTATTGTGATACCATGCTTAAAAAAGTTAAGATACCAAAGAGAATAAGTTGGCTTTTGTGAAATTAGATGGAGAGAGAATAGAAATGTTGGAAGACTAAAATACCCTTTGATATTTTAAAGTTGTAGTATTAAATGTCCTTATTTTATTTTTTAAATTTTTATTGGAGTATAGTTGATTTACAATGTTGTGTTAGTTTTAGGTGTACATCTACGTGATTCAGTTTTATATATATATATATATATCTCCATTATTTTTCAGATTATTTTCCCATATAGGTTATTATGGAATATTGAGTAGAGTTCCCTGTGCTATATAGTAGGTCCTTGTTAGTTATCTGTTTTATTTATAGTAGTGTGTATATGTTAATCCCAATCTCCTAATTTATCACTTCCCCTCACGTTTCCCCTTTGGTAACCATAAGTTTGATTTTGAAATCTATGAGTGTTTCTGTTGCTGATCTCTTAACTTCAAATGCATTTCCCATTTCTTGGCATTTGTACTCTTCTCTTCTCACAGTTGCTGGTTTTGGTATCATATTTGTGTCTGAATGATTTCCAACTTTTACTTTATGTTTGCCTTTCTTGGTGAGCTTTCCCATTTGTGATTTTCTTGCTTCTAGTTGTGGACTCTTTTTTGGTTTTTTTTCCTGCCTAGAGAAGTTCCTTTTGCATTTGTTGTAAAGCTGGTTTGGTGCTGTTAAATTCTCTTAGCTTTTGCTTGTCTGTAAAGCTTTTGATCTCTGTTGAATCTGAATGAGAGCCCTGCTAGGTAGAGTATTCTTGGTTGTAGGTTTTTCCCTCTCATCACTTTGAATATATCATGCCACTCCCTCTGCAGAATTTCTGCTGAAAAATCAGCTGATAACCTTATGGGGGTTCCCTTCTGTTATTTGTTGCTTTTCCCTTTTAATATTTTTCTTTGTATTTAATTTTTGTCAATTTGGTTAATATGTGTCTCGGTGTGTTCCTTCTTTGGTTCATCCTGTATTTGGTTCTCCTTGCTTCCTGTAGTTGAGTGAGTGTTTCCTTTCTCATGTTAGGGAAGTTTTCGGCTCCATCTCTTTAAATGTTTTCTCAAACCCTTTCTCTCTTTTCTCCTTCTGGGACCCCTATAATGTGAATACTGTTGCATTTAATGTTGTCCCAGAGGTCTCTGAGACTGTCCTCATTTTTTCTCATACTTTTTTCTTTATTCTGTGGCAGTGACCAGTGTTGTGGTGACCAGAGCCTACACTGGATACTGAGCGGGGCCTCCACTTTCCTCTGTGGTTGTCACTGCCGTCAGGGGCAGGGTCTGCTCCCTAGTTGTTGGAGTAGAAGCCCCCAGATGTGTTTCTGAGCTGTGTTTCTGATCTGCGGTGTGAGGTAGGCAGAATTTCTCTCCCACCGGGAGAGAAACCACTGAGTATTCCTCCTCTGGAGGAGTTCACCTGTGATTGTGCTCTGTTGTGTCACCTTCCACCCACTGTGCGGGCTCACAGAGTACACTGTTGCTGGCCCTGCTCTCGTCCCCTCTTAACTGTGGGTATGCTGGCAGTTGGCCCTGGTGTCTCTAAAGCATTGTTTTCACCGGGCCACCAGTGCAGATCCACTGAAGTCAGGTGCCAGGACTGCAACAGTCATGCACATGGAGTTGCTGTGGGACCTATGGAGGCAGCTCAGACTCTGGCCTGGTTCAACCCGCACAAAGCCCACAGCTGCCAAAGCCAGACCTGTCTCAGCTGCAGGAGCACTCGTTGTCTGTTTGGATATTCTGCAGGCAGTAAATTTACAAAGCCGGCAGCAGAGGTGTAAATCCATGGTTCACAAAGCTGCGAGGAGAGATTTCAGCTCTTCTTCCTTAGTCACACGGCCCCTGGGGCTCAGACCCACCAGCCTCTGCTCCTGAGTCTGCCCCTGAGCACATGAGCCTTCCCAGGCAGGAGGGCGCCGGGGCGGCGGTCAAGGTGCTCAGGCCCGCCCAGGTGGGAGGGGGCCAGGGCGGCGGTCAGGATGCGGGGGCTGCCCAGGCGGGGGCCCCTCGTAGTGCCTGCAGCGGCAGGTGCCAGTGCGTGGGGAAAGAGGCTGCAGTGGCGGCCGTGCCCTTCGCACACCGCTCAACAGCAGCGCTTTGCTTCTGTGGTGGCTGGGGCTTCTTCCACGAACATTCCTGGCTGCTCCGTCCCTTCAGGCTGACTCCATGCAGACAGAAGTGGTCCTCCCCCCAGGTCAGCTCTCCAAACCCCACATTCCAGCGCCCAGCCCCTGTCCGTACCACCACACGTGTCTCAGGCTGGGGCGTGCAGGACCGTGGCACGGACCATCCATGTAGGTCTCACTCTGTCCTGCCTGTCACGGACTGGTTGCTGCACTTCCCTCTGAGCCCGCGAAGCTCCCCGTCTGTCCCATCGGATCTCCCCACTGGTGAGGGTATCTCCCCAGGTGTGCGAACCTCTCCTCTCCTTCAGCTCCCCTCCAAGGGTACGTGTCCCGTCCCACTTCCTCTTTTCTTTTTTATGTCTTTCATCCTGCCTGGTTACATGGGGATCTTTCTTGTCCTTTCAGGTGTCTGAGGTCCTCTGCTAGTATTCAGAAGGTGCTCTGTGAGAACTGTTCCATTTGTAGATGTATTCTTGATGTATTTGTGGGGAGGTGTGTTCCACGTCACCCTACTCTGCCATCTTCTAGAATGTCTTTAAACCTAAGTCACATGACTATCAGGTGGCATTAAATGTTAAATTTTTGATTTCCAAATAGAATTGTAGAGCTTATAGATAAATACAAGAATTCTTCAGGTTTTCTCATGCCCGGCACACTTAAACTGGCTGCAGTGACAACCGTTATGGAAGGTATCCATCCGTCTTACAGCGATGCTTCTCTATTAGAGCTTTTCTAGATTGCTTACCAACCTCTGAACATACAAAGCAGGTAACCAGTATATGCAGTCAGCTGCTGAGATAGATCTAAAGTGGAGTGGTTACTAGTAAACAGATGAGTAGAAGGAAATACATTTAAAAGGCTGTTGTGGTTGCATAATGTTTGGTAAAAACATGAAGCCAATCGTAACATTCAGCAGTGATATCAGTTATTGAGCAGGCATTCCAAGTGCATGAGTTGAAAAGAAAATTCTATGAAACCTGAAAATGCATGTATAATTAAGATACTAAATGGATAGTCAGTATATTTCTTGAAATTGAGACACCTTCAATGAAAATTGTTTACTATCAGAAGAAGAAAGATGAGTACAGAGTAATTGAAAGGTGGTATTTTTGGTTAGTATTTACATCCTTAGAAAAATCACCTTAGAGTCTAGAAGGTTTTGGACGTTATTTTAGTCCTATGTCAAGTTCCAGTGTTAGAAGTCAATTGGGGTTTTAAGTAACAAAAACACTTCTACCCAGATCCCTCAGCCAGACCCATTTAATGGTAACTGCTATGTCAGAGGACACTGCTGAACATATGTTACATAGAGCTGCCTTCATTATGATTTCTGCTACTACTAAGCTCCATAAAGTATGCTAAGTTGTTCTAAAAATGTGGGCAGAGGTAGACATTATAAACAAAGGTTGAGAAAAGACAGTTGGATCAAAATAAAAGATTGAGGGATTTAAAAAAGATTTTTTTTTTACTCAATTACTGTTTTTATTTCTGTAACTGGCAGGTGGTTGCCTTAGCATGTTTTATTTGAATGAGAAAGTATTCACTTTGGAACAACCAAGTTAATAATTGAAGCAAAACATTTTATGTAATTGTGTTGATCCAGAAATTGATGTACTTTAATTAAGAAAGGATGTTCACTAGAGGGGTGGGATAGGGAGGGTGGGAGGGAGGGAGACGCAAGAGGGAAGAGATATGGGGACATATGTATATGTATAACTGATTCACTTTGTTTATAAAGCAGAAACTAACACACCATTGTAAAGCAATTATACTCCAATAAAGATGTTAAAAAAAAAAAGTGTGTTCAAATAATCCACTTTGAATTTAGAAACTTGGTAGTGGCTTCTGCTTGATTGAAACTCTCATAATGACTGGTATTCTAGCTAAATATTTTACTTAGATTTTTCAGTGTTTAAACTTGGAATTGTTTTTTTCTAAAAGTGTTGAGCTTTCTATAGCATTTTAGAAAATTCAAAAGGAGTTGTAGTGCTGGATAGGTATTCAGTTTCTGTTGTGGCAGTTCTTACTATTTTATAAAATAATATTTGAAAGGAAAGGAGTAATATGTATCATGACATAACTGTTTTCCCCCAGGTTGGCCCTGATAATGTTCATGTGGCTCTTTCCCTGGTTGAATACAAACCAGAACTTCAGAAAGCAATGGAATTTGTCTTTGGAACAACATTTATTTGTGACAATATGGATAATGCAAAAAAGGTAGCTTTCGATAAAAGGATAATGACTAGAACTGTAACTCTAGGAGGTGATGTATTTGATCCTCATGGGACGTTGAGTGGAGGTAGGTTTTATATCATTTTGTCCTCACAATTCTGTGTGGTAAATAGGATGGGGGCTTTTTTTTTTAAACAGGAAATATTGGGCTTGGAATGACTTAATCCAGTGTTTTATTCCTAATCAAAGGGTTGAGCTTTCTTTTGAATACCTGCTTTGTGACAGGTGCTTAATATTAATTGAGAAATTATACACTGTCATTGTCCTGAAGGAACTCATAGGCTAGTAATCAGTCCTATAGCTTTTCTTATTCATCTTAAGTCTATTCCCGTTTATTGTCTCTTGCTTGTTGTCTTATTAAGATATTCTAGTCACTGGGATATGAAGTCTTTTTAGTCAGTACATTTGTAGCTTAACTACCCACTTCTCCTTTAGGAAACATGTTAACTTTCAATTTGTGTATATGTTACTGCTCCTGTCAAAAGTAAAACAAAAAATTAAATCTGCCTGAATGCCTTAAGTAAGGAATTCTTAGATAATGACCATATATTTCTTGTTCTAATATTTGCAACACTGAGTTTCCAGATCCATGTCAAGTGACCATGTAATAAATAACAAACACTAAATAGTACTTACTGTGTACTGGGCAGTGTTGTAAGACTGTACTGTCCAATACAGTAGCTACTAGCCACATGTGGCTCTTTACACCAAAATAAGATAATTAAAATTAAATAAAATTAAAATAATTTCCTTAATTGCACTAGTCATATTTCAAGGGCTCAGTAACCACAAGTGGTTAGTGGGTAATTGGACAGTGCAGATATAGAACACTTCTATCATTCTATAAAGCCCTATTCTAAGGACTTTAGATGATTAGCTTATTTAATCCTTATAGCAACCATGAGGTAGACATTACTATCATCTCCATTATACAGTTGTAGAAACTGAGGTATAGAGTGATTAAGTAACTTGCTGGTACGTGGCAGAGCTCAGAATTTGAACTCAGGTGGTCTGATTACAGAGTTTGTGCTTTTAACCAAACCAAGAGACTTGGATGCCTCTTGAGATATCAAGTGTCTTAATTTCTTTCTAGGCCAAGAAAACAGCCAATATAATGAATTCCATGATAAAGTATCAAGTTCCCCAGTGTACAAGATGACTAGCATCTGCAGTTGGAAGATAGAGACCAAATATTTTTAAATATCTAAAATAGAAGAAACATTTTAGATTTCATTGAATTGGAGGTTCTTAAAATTCCTGCTTAAGAGATGGCAGATATGTAACTCAGTATCATATAAACAAAGTGCTCACAATAGCATTGCTAATTGACCTTTGCATCCTCCCATCAAGCCTAGAGTTTTCTTGCCAACCTAACACCTCAGCCTGTTACTGCCAGACAGTTATAGTGCACGTAAGGTGAAACCAGTTTACGCTGCTACATCGAGTTTAGACCACACTATGATGTGGTAATAAACAGCTCCCAAATCTCAGTGGCTTACAAGTTTATTCCATAATTATGCTACATTAACTGTGGGTCACTTGTCTCTGCTCCATGTTATTCTCATTATGGGACCCAGGGTGACTGAGAAGTAAGTCCCTCTTTTGAACATACTTTTCTCATGGGAAGGGAAGGGGAAAACATGGTAAATTATGTGCTGCCTCTTAAAGCTTCCTTTCAGAAGAGGTACATTTCCCACTGATAGGCAAGAGCAAAGCACATGGCTAAGCCTGATGACAGTAGAGAGGGAAATGGGCCTGGGAGGGATGGGCCCAGTAGGCAAGGGCAATGATTATTTTGAATAAATAATCCATCACATCTACTTAGAAGTATTATTTGTTATCAAGTATGTATGCCCTAAGATTCAAATGATGAAGGGAATTCTGTACCTTCATAAACTTACTAAAGATTGGCTGTTGAATTATTTCAAGTATAATTCTCTCAGAAAAGTTTTTATTGCTTACTAAATACGTGGTAACTTGGTGTCAAAGGCCTGTTTCAATTTGCCTCTGTCAGGTGCTCGATCCCAGGCAGCTTCTATTTTAACCAAGTTTCAAGAACTCAAAGATGTTCAAGATGAGCTGAGAATCAAGGAGAGTGAGCTACAGGCTCTAGAAGAAGAATTATCAGGTCTTAAAAACACTGCTGAAAAGTAAGACTTTGGTTGGATTAAGCTGTATTTAAAAATTTTCTTGGTCAAAGATTTGCATGGTAGAAGATGAAAGAAAATTTTATTTAAAGAAATACTTCTGACTTTTTTTAATAATAACCTTGGTATTATTGAATAAGTTGTGAGTTGATAACTTGTTTGTTTTTTTTAAATATAAATAGTGTCTTTGTTTTAAGAAATTGGGGAAAGCTAAAAGAAGGAAAGAAAAATCAGCCAAATATTCCTCTTTTTCTGCTGAGATCTACTCTGTTAACATTCTGCTGGGATTAGTGAGGAAATCCATAGATACTCTAGAGGTTGATGCCAGAGGATACTTGAGTCCTTGATTTGAAATGATGTAATATTATAGCGTCGATCGGGTGTCTGCACTAAGTTTTGCAGCATTATGGCTGTCCTGTAGATGAAGATTGCTAAGTTTCCTACGGAGAAGTTAAACAAGTTGATGTCAAAAGTCACTGCTAGAATTAAAGTGTTTACTTACAGTGTATTTTCTGTGTGGGTGTGGATATAGGTATGTGTGCGTACTTTTCAACATTACTTCTGTTTGTGTATGATACATATTTTGTGTATGACAGTATGTGTATGCCATTTTTTTTTTTCAAAATTGGTACCATGCTATTTAATGTAACCTTTTTTTGTCACTTAACGTTATTTACTGTTGTGTGCCTCGTGCCAAGTACTCTTCGAGGAGCTGGGAATATAGCAGGGAGTCAAACACATAAATCTCTTCATCTTGTTTTGATATGTGTAGCTGGGGCAACAGACAATATAAAAAGTTAAACTGGTAAAATGTATGTTAGATAATGCTAAGTTCTAAGAAGAAAAAAGTAAAATAGTAAAGGAGATATGAACTATCCAGGGCAAAGAAAGAGGTGTTGAAATTTTATATGGGGGTGGTCAGGGAAAGCCTTACTGAGAAGAAGACTGTTGAATAAATACCGGAATGATGTGAGTGAACTCGCCGTGTGGTTATCCAGGAGAACAGTCCTTACTTGCTGTAAAAACTTCAGGAGTATAAATGCCACAGACTTACTAAGGACAGTATTTGAGAGCTTAATTGTAATTTTTTTCTAGTCACTCTGAAGATGGCAAGTGGGAACTGAGATAAAATTAAAATCAAACATTTTATTTAGAATTCATAATACTGAATAAAGCTTAAAAAAAGAGAGAGAGAGAGATAAAAACCTTGAAATGAGGGACTTTCCTGGTTCGAGCCCTGGTCTGGGAAGATCCCACATGCCACAGAGCAACTAAGCCAGTGCACCACAACTACTGAGCCTGCGCTCTGGAGCCCGCGAGCCACAACTACTGAAGCCCACGCACCTAGAGCCCATGCTCCGCAACAAGAGAAGCCACAGCAATGAGAAGTCCATGCACTGCAATGAAGAGTAGCCCCCGCTCGCCTCAACTAGAGAAAACCCATGTGCAGCGATGAAGACCCAACGCAGCCAAAAATAAATTAATTAATTTTAAAAAAACTTGAAGTGATTTTTTTTTTTTTTTTTTTTTGGTAAACTTTTGGCATTCATCTTCTGAAATCATCAAAACTTAGAATGGTACCAAGACTTTTTTGGGACACAGTATTATATGGAAAAGATTGCTACAGTAAGTCAAAGTGGCCATTCCAATATGTAAATTGTATCAAAATGCCCACTTTCAAACATGATATACATGTAAAGCCTGCCTTTTACCTTCATTAACATACATTAACCGTAAAGTGAATGAACTTTTTCTGTGAGAAATATACAAAAAAATTTCTCTGATATGTGGAGGCTCTGTCAAGGCAATGAGTTTGTGGTCACATTTGGCTTGGAACTGTTAACTTTGTTGAGCAATACTGGATCATTTATTCTGCAGAGTTGTCTTGTAGACTAATTGTGGCCCAGAGGTTAAGGAAGAGAAATAGATTTTGAAAAATGAGAGTGGAAGGGTCAACTAAAGCCATTCTTTCATAGATCATATCAGGAAAATAGCTTATATCTTTTTTCACATTTCTACACTTTACATTTTTAAATCAGTTGGAAAATGACTCAAGTTAAAATTATGGCTTTTTAATTGCTGTCAAGCAGTCTCAGACAAGAATACTCAAGGGAGTATTTATGTTTTATAAGTTGCTTCCTTACTTTGTCCTCAAACCTCATGAATTTCTAGTGACAAGCAACCTTTGAATTTACTGTAATTTAAAATTTCACTGCAGCTGAATTAGCGAAATACCTTCCAAAGAAATAACTTGAAGCATCCAGAACTGGGGGAGAATTATAGGGTTTGCAAAAAAAGGGCTTTGCAAATGTTTAAGTTCAGTACTGTGCCATTTTAAACTACCAGTCTCCTTACAAAATGTAGGGAACATTATTATTTTTTTAACATTTGAAACTAGGGATTAATAGATAACACAATTTTTGAAATTTTATATAATTGTTATGTGTTCTATTTTTGTGATGGGGAGCTGTTACGGAGTTTTTCTTTTTGATAAGGATCAGTGGGAGGAGTTATTTTTAAGGAAACCTATTTATTCAAAGATTATTAGTATTTTCTGAAATTAAGAATATTTCTCTGGATAGTTACTATTGGTCTTGGTCATTTAGGGTTGTTTACCTTCAGTAACCAAGTCAAACTTGAGTTTAATTGATGCCTCAGAAATGTGGAAGTCATCAAAACGAGTCTTGTAACCAGTGGCATCTTATATTATGTTGTATGAGTTTGTTTTGGGTAAGAGCCTGTTATTTAAAAGCATGTCTCAAACATCAGAAAAACTGTTGTCATTTATTATAAACTTCTCTTTCTTAAGGTATCGCCAACTAAAACAGCAGTGGGAGATGAAAACTGAGGAGGCAGATTTATTACAAACCAAGCTTCAGCAAAGCTCATATCACAAGCAACAGGAAGAATTAGATGCTCTTAAAAAAATCATTGGTAAGACAAAAACATTCTGTGCTAATCTGTTTCTACTGATAACCTTACTTTAGGTATTTAGAAGCTCTCGTGTTTATTATATATTTATCTGCATTAATTACTTTAAATATTTTAATTTTAAAAAATATTTTTCAATTTAAATATTTTAATAATTTTCTGTTAATTTGCCCTTTTTTATTGGGTTGCTCATAGCTTGTTTTTATTGTTCTCATACATAAGAGTACTGATTTTTTTATAGGTCACCACATTACAAATATCTTTTTTGTTATGTGCTTGTCTTTTAGCTTTATGTTTATAGTATTTTTGTTATACAGAATTTTTTAATGTGTAATTCAATTTATAGCTATCTCTGTCCCAAATTTTAAGAACCTATATTATACCTTTAATCAGAATTTAATTGTATATGGTAGTTTTAAATTTGTCTTGTTCCTTAGGACAATATTCACAGACCTATTTCCCCCACTAGTATTTTCATTCTTTTTTTTTTTCTCTTTTATAAAATTAAAAATTCATCCATTTCACTCACCTCCCCCACCCCTGCCTCTAGCAACCACCAATCTTTTCTTTGTATCTACGAGCTAGGATATTTAAGAGTCCATGTTATAAGTGAGATCATATGATATTTATCTTTCTCTGACTTATTTCTCTTAGCATAATGCCCTCAAGGTCCATCCATGTTATTGCAAATGGTAGAATTTCCTTTTTTTTTTATGGCTGAATAATACTCTGTTGTATGTGTATACCACAGTTTCTTTATCCATTCATCCATCAGTGGACTCTTAGGTTGTTTCCATGTCTTGGCTGCTGTAAATAATGCAGCAGTGAACATGGGGGTGCAGATATCTTTTCAAGTTAGTGTCTTTGGTTTCTTCAGACAAATATTCAGAAGTGGAATGTTGGATCATACAATAGTTCTATTTTTAATTTTTTGAAGAACCTCCATACTGTTTTTCCATAGTGTCTGCACCAATTTACAATCCCACCAGCAGTATACATGTGTGCTCTTTCTTCACATTCTTGCTAACACTTGGTATTTCTTATCTTTTTGATAATAGCCATTCTAATGGTCAAAGTGATATCTCATTGTGGTTTTGATTAGGATTTCCCTGGTGATTAGTGTTGAACATCTTTTCATGTACCTGTTGGCCACCTGTATGTCTTCTGTGGAAAATGTGTATTCAGGTCCTCTGCCTATTTTTGGATTTGGTTGTTTTTTTCTATTGAGTTGTATGAGTTAATATATTTTAGATATTAACCCCTTATCAAATATATAATTTACAAATATATTCTCCTATTCAGTAGTTTGCCTTTTAATTTTGTTCATGGTTTCCTTTGCTGTGCAGAAGCTTTTTAGTTTGATATGTAGTCCCACTTGTTCATTTTTGCTTTTGGTGTCAAATCCAAAAAATCATCAAAACCTATGTCAAGGAGCTTACCACCTGTGTTTTCTTCTAGGAGTTTCATGGTTTCAGGTCTTATGTTCAAGTCTTTAATCCATTTTGAGTTAATTTTTATGTATGGTCTTAGTGGTCCAGTTGCATTCTTTTGCAAGTCCAGTTTCCTTCCACCATTTATAAAAGACACTGTCTTTTCCTCATTGTATATTCTTGACTCCTCTGTCATAAATTAATCGACCAGGTATGTGTGGGTTTATTTTTGGGTTCTCTATTCAGTAGTTCCATTGATCTGTTTTTAATATCAATACTATACTGTTTTGATTACTCTAGCTTTGTAATAAAGTTTGAAAACAGGGAGTATGATTCCTCCAGCTTTGCTGTTCTTTTTCAAGATTGCTTTGGCTGTTTAGGGTCTTTTGTGGTTCCATACAAATGTTAGGATTGTTTATTCTATTTCTGTGAAAAAAGCCATTGAAATTTTGACAGGAATTGACTTGAATCTGTAGATTGCTTTGGGTAGTATGGACATTTTAACAATATTCTTCCCATCCGTGAGCACAGAATATCTTTCCATTTATTTCTGTCTTCTTCAATTTCTTTCATCAGTGTTTCCTAGTTTTCAGTGTACATGTCCTTCACCTCCTTAGTTAAATTTATTTTTAGGTATTTTCTTTTCGATGCAATTGTAAATGGGATTGTATAGAAACACAACAGATTTTTTATATATTGATTTTGTATTCTGCAACTTTGCTGGATTTGCTTCTAACAGTTTTTTGATTGAGTCTTTAGGGTTTTCTGTTTATAATATGTCATCTGCAAATAGTGACAGTTTTACTTCTTCCTTTACAGTTTAGATGCATTTCTTTTTCTTTCCCAGTTGCTATAGGACTTCCAACACTATGTCAGATAAAGTGGAGAGTAGGCAAGGATCCTTATCTTCTTCCTGATCTTAGAGGAAAAGCCTTCAGCTTTTTACCATTGAGTGTGATGTTAGCTGTGAGCTTGTCATGTATAGCCTTTATCATGTTAAGGTATGTTCTCTCTGTACTCACTTTATTGTGAGTTCTTATCATAAATAGATGTTGAATTTTCTCAGATGCTTTTTCTGCTATTCAGATGACCATGACTTTATCCTTCATTTGTTAATATTATGTGTCACACTGACTGATTTGCAGATGTTGAACCATACTTGTATCCCTGGAATAAATCCTACTTGGTCATGGTGTATGATCCTTTTAATGTATTGTTGAATTCAGTTTGCTAAAATTTTGTTGAGAATTTTTGCATTTATGTTCATCAGCAGTAATAGCCTATAATTTTCTTTTCTTGTGGCGTCCTTGTCTGGTTTTGGTATCAGGATGATGCTGGCCTCACAAAATGAGTTTGGAACCATTTCTTCCTTGTCTGCTTTTTGGAAGAATTTGAGAAGGAAGGATTGGTATTAATTATTCTTTGAATGTTTGTTAGAATTCACCAGTAAAGCCATCTAATCCTGGACTTTTGTTTGTTGGGAGGTTTTTGATTACTTACTAAATCTTCTCACTAATAATCTCTTTTCAGATTTTCTGTTTCATCATGATTCAATCTTGATAGGTTGTCTTTTCTAGTAATTTATTTTTTCTAGGTTGTCTGGTGTGTTGGTGTAAAATTGTCCATAGTAACCTTTTATGATTCTTTATATTTCTGTGGTATCAGTTGTAACATCTCATCTTTTATTTCTGACTTTGAGTCTCTTTTTTCCTTAGGTCTAGCTAAAAGTTTGGCAGTTTTGAAGAACCAGCTCTTAGTTTCATTAATTTTTTTTTTCTATTTCTTTTTAGTCTCAATTTCATTTATGTCCACACTGATCTTTGTTATTTTCTTCCTTCTACTAACTTTGGGCTTTGTTTGTTCTTCTTTTTGATGCAGTTGTAAATGGGATTATTTAGTGTATAGAAACACAACAGATTTTTGGTGTAAAGCTGTTTGATATTTTTCTTGTTTCTTGAGGTAGGCATTTATTGCTATGAACTTTGCTATGAACTTCACTCATAGCTAGAACTGATTTTGCTACAGCTGATGTAAGTTTTGGTATGTTGTATTTCCATTTTTATTTGTGACAAAGTATTTTTTTATTTCTCTTTTGATTTCTTGGAATGACATTTCTACAATGAAAAAAGTAGTATAGGAAATTGTCTAATCATGGCTTTTAGGGTTATATTTGTACCTAGGTCCTAATGCTTAACAGTGTATGTCAGTTGTGACCATAACATGCTCATTCTATCTTACTTTTTTATTTTTAAATTTATAAATTTAGAGGTAATATGTTTCCTATGTGTCATCCTAGACATGTTCTCACAGTGCTTCTCTACTTTAATAAGAGATTCCTTGAATAAAAATAAAGGAGCAAGGAACACTAAGTAAGCTTGCTTATGAAGTAAATTGTAAGCTTTCTTATAACTAAAATAAAAAGAAAATACCATAGTTACACACTCAGTTCTGATGTTAGGAAGCATACAGGCATATAAAAAGATGGTCTGTGATCTTTTTATAAGTTAAGTTGTAGGTAAAGTTTATGTTACTCAATTTCATGTGATTGGAAATAATTTCTTTACAGATCATTAGATAATTCAAGTATGGCTCTTAGGCGTGATCTGTGTTTCAATATACCATTTCTAGAATAAGGTTAGAACAGTTAATTTTTTTTTTTAAACTCTTGGCTCCAACTTTCCATACCTTTTCTTCTATTAAAAGTTGAATTTGTAAGCCATTAATATCTATACCTGTTAATAGTTGTTGTTGGAAGACCTCACATAGGCATATTTACCTGCTTTATGATGCAGAGGAAAGTGAGGAGACCTTAAAAAACACCAAAGAAATTCAAAAAAAAGCAGAAGAAAAATACGAAGTATTGGAGAATAAAATGAAAAACGCAGAAGCTGAAAGAGAGAGAGAACTGAAGGATGCACAGAAGAAACTAGATTGTGCCAAAACTAAAGCAGATGCTTCTACCAAGAAAATGAAAGAAAAACAACAGGTAATAACTTTTTTTTGAAATGGAACTAATCTTTTAACATCAGAATAGAACTGAAGGTGGTAGAGCACCATTGGTTGGCCTTGGCCTTATTCATCGGTATTTATCACAAAATCCAAAAGTGAGATGTACTTCTTTAGGAGACACATTACACATCTTATGAGTCAAATTAAAATATGCTTTACTCTGAAACCCTGGAGTTAAGTGTTATATAATTTTGAGTAGGGGTTGCATTGGCTTGCTAATTTTGGAGAAAGAGCAAAGTTGCCTTTTGGTAAATGTTTCATTCAAGAGTAGACCAAAGCTCATATCATGTACGCAGAGCTGTGTCGTATCAGAGATTCACTGTTGACATTTCTGTTTGATCATCTTTGTGAACATACATACACTGTGAAAGAATGATGTAAGACCAGGCATGTTATATTTACAAAGTGCTATTCGATCATAGACTGGTGATATCTGATTATATCTTTTGGATAGTGCCAAGGCTGGAATTTGACCTGCGTTTTTCTGTCTACAGAGGCTGTGCTCAATCACTATTCTGTACAATTTCACTTAAGTCTAACTTTGTTCATAGTTTTTGTTTTTTGTTTTTTTAACCCACCTTATGATTCTTTCATAGCTTGCACAGTATTTTCTAAAGAACTAAAGGCTATAATGGGAAAGAAGAAAATTAAGAAACTAATTTTTTTGTCACTGAATAATTGTTTTTAAAAGGCTTTACCTCTGTTAATTTATCTGCTATGTAGAACTGTATATTGTTTATCCCTATAGGAATAAAAGGATAAAGGATATAGTTTATACAAAGTTCTTTGAACCCATAAAAATTATATGTACATTTGTCTTTTTTTTTTTTAATACAGAAAAATAAATTTCCTTTCCCCTTTCTTCTTTGGAAGTAGCTTACGTGTTTTGGTAGTTGAGTAACTAAGCTATGGGTCTTACTTGCTTGAGAATCTTACTAATTTTATTGACATACATGTATTTATTTTTCAGTACTTAATAACCTATTGAATGCCCAGATGCTGTGTTTCTTATAGGAAGTTGAAGCTATCACCCTGGAGCTAGAAGAGCTCAAGAGAGAGCATGCATCCAATGAACAACAGCTTGAAGCTGTAAATGAAGCTATCAAATCCTATGAAGGTCAGATTGCAGTAATGGCAGCTGAGGTGGCTAAAAATAAGGTAAGATTTACTAACCATATTAGAGAAATTACAAATGTTAATCTACTTCTGAAATGGTGGCTTGAAGGTGTTTGACTTTAGAGGTCTCAGTCTCTTCACTCCTGTCATGATGAGTTAAAATGATGAGTACCAATCCAGAAAGAGACCTGAAATAATATTACTAATTGTTTTGGTCCAGGTCTATTCAGAAGACAAAAACTACATAGTAATTTGACCAGGCAAAGCTTAAATAAAAATTATTAACTATAACAGGAGTTTGGAATGATGCAGCATTGATTTCTAAGAGATAAAGAAAACTCTAAAGACTATACGAACAGCAGATACAGGGAACAGCATTACCCATAAGGCTGAGGCAGTGCCCCCTTGGGAGGAACAAATCTGGAAAGGAGCCCCATTTTACCTGCAGGGCTGAGAACCACATCTACTTGGAGAAGATAACTGTGGCCCACTGGTGGTGGAGTTTGGTGGAGTACTAAGGGAAATCATGCATAGGAAAGTGCTACACAGGGGCACTTGCTGGGAAATAGCTTTCCAGGATGCCATGGGGACTGGCCATGGGGAGGTGCCCAGCCTGCGGACATGCTGGGATGCCAGGGGAAGCCATGAAAGCTGCTAGCCCCTGCACATGACAAGCTTGCCTTTGAGAAAAGCACATTGGACCAAGAAGTAAAGCCCCTTCCTTCTACAGTGTCCCTATAGCATCCTTTACTGATGAGGCTTCATACTGTTGCACCTGGCAAGGGAGAAATGTCCCCATCTCAGAAGCAGGAAGTAAAGGGTGGATTTGGGGCTGAGGGGCTTTCAAATGTTATAAAGACATTTCTATTACCTACAAATATTAGATATGGTCCCTCATGAATATTGGATACCCTCTTGACCCTTTTTTTAATTCTGAATTTGAATTCTGTTTTATTTCATATTATTTCTACTCCTACTTTTAAAAACTGAGATATAATTAGCATAACATTTATATTAGTTTCCTGTGTACAACGTAATGATTCAATATTTGCATACATTGTGAAACAATCACCACAGTAAGTCTAGTAACCATACATAATTACAGAATTTTTTTTCTTGTGATGAGAACTTCAAGATGTACTCTTAGCAACTTTCAAATATACAGTAGTGTTATTAAATACTGTCACCATGCTGTACAAAGTGTACCCACTTTTGTTTTCTCAATATAACTTTCATTTTTAAGTTTTCTGTTGTGTGGCTATATAGATACTGTTTTTGTAAGTAATATATCATTGATCTTCATGTTAACAAAAATATAACAGCTTTTAACAGGGGAGTTCCATCCATTTTACCTACATTATAGTAAAGTGTGTTTTTGCCTTTTGTCATCAGCTTTTACATTTTCTGTTGTTTCTCCCTTGAGATGATTGTTTTAATTGTTGTAGCATGCAGTGTTTTAGAAAGTAGTTCCTTCCTCTTCATTCTGTTTGTGGTTAAATTCAAGTTTTGTTTTGTTTTTTTTAACACATTATCAAACCAATAGCAGAATAACAATTCTTTACTCTTTTTTTTGAAGATAAGGGATAGAAATGCTTTTCAGCTTTGTGTTTTGTGTTGCTGATTACATTTTCTACAGTTTCTTTTCTGCCTTCTGACTTGTCTTTGAATCTCATTTTTCATCTCATTCCTCCATATTTTCTACCATCTTTCATGGACATCATGTTGTGGAATTTTTAAAAATTAGATGTCATGTTTCTAAAGAGAAATGTGGAAGTAAAATAAGCCACTTCTTCCTTAATCTAAATAAAGATAAAATCAAAACATGTACATATTTCTATAAAGAGGGCATCCATTTCTCTTTATGGAAAACTATAAAGTGGATCACTTAGTTTGTAAAGGTTGTTCTTTCAGGCTCTACACTTTAAATTGTTTCCATCTGCTGATAAGAGTAACTAAGGACACTCTCAGGGAGCTAAGAAGAGAAATTGCCTACTAACTAATTAGGTTCAAACAAAACTAAAATTTTATTTTTGCTCAATCTTAAGTGATAGATTTCCTTGTTTTTTTCTTACCATTGTAAAGATTGAAACAGTCATACCTGCGATGCAATCTTCAACCTTTAGGCATGAGAGAATCTTCTTCATAAACACGATTTTGTCATGGGTTTTTGTTTTGGGCTTTTTAGATGAATGCTGTGATTTATCTTCCTCCTGCAAAGGACCTTTAGTGAGACAAACGAAACGTTATAAGGAAATTAAAGCATTTATGGCACATTCATGACCTAACCATAATGTCCAGTATTGTTTACTGATCAAAATGATCTTGTCTTCTAATGAGCATGCCTAAAAAATTCCTAAATTTTTACTGGTGCTTTTCATCACTTACAGAGATCTGTTCTTCCTCAGAGTCTTTTAGCTGGTTGTTCTACTTATTTGTTTTCCCTCTACCTAAATCTGAGTTGAGCTAGGTTTTTTTGTTTTCAGACATTTGTGTGAGTCTGTGACCGTATCTTTACCAGAAGGACTTTTAAGATCTAGCAAAGAGGTTTGAGGGGGAGGAGGTGAGAGTTGATAGACTAAATCCCAGCTGTAATTATCACTTTGGAGGTTGAATAACTTCAACCTTGGGAGGCAGGGGATAGTAAAAGTCAAAGCAAGAAGTTTTTCTTGGTGCCACAGATCCATTTCATCAAAAAACTGTCTCTTCCTCTTCCATATCTCCGTTTTGATCCCTCTGCTAGAACCAAACACACTGACTTTCTACTGCCACTGGTAAAGTCCCTATGGCTTACTTCTATAGAAAGGAAAGGAACAAATGCCAGCTTACCTGCTTCCACCCCTGTTCTTTGCCCCTCCTAATAAACGTCATTTGGGAGTCTGTCAGATTATCTTGTAAACTCCCCAAAATGCCACTTTTTTGAGAGACCTCACAGGTCAGAGTCCAGTAGTCCCTCCTCCTCAGGTGATCCCAATTACACTGTATCTTGCAGAAACATTGTTGCTTTCAGCATGAACAATACATCCCATCCTTTTTTTTTTTCTAGTGGTAATACAAGTTTTCACTTATCTGTAAATTCATTAGTCATTTTAATGGGGATATAAAATGTAGAGGGTTAGATAACTACCTGTCTGTAATCACATTGCCATCTTGCCCAGAAGTCTGTTAGATGATCTTTCAGTAAACTAAAAATGTCTCCATCTTACCTTGCTATATGTTGTCTTCTGATTATCTGTTTCAGGAGTTAGTAAATAAAGCTCAAGAAGAGGTGACCAAGCAAAAAGAAGTGATAACAGCCCAAGACAGCATAGTTAAAGCTAAATATGCAGAAGTAGCAAAACATAAGGAGCAAAACAATGAATCTCAGCTTAAAATTAAGGAACTGGACCACAACATCAGCAAACATAAACGGGAAGCTGAAGATGCTGCTGCAAAGGCACGTTTGTGTTGTTCGTTTTTACCCTTGATCAAATTTTTGCCTCTGGGTTGAAATATTCTGTAACCTGCTCAATGAAGACCTTGCTATAAATGGCAGAACTACTGTGTAACATAATTTTGAGGCTTACAACTATGTTAACTGTTCCTCAGCAATCACCAATAGGCAAAAATGTTTTTATTTTTAAATTTAATTTCAGGTGTTTATTCCATCTCCAAGATGTTTTTAACCAAATATTGAGTGGTCTCCTATGGAAACGACTGGTTTTTATCCCCAGTTGCTCATAGAACTAATTATTAATGTATTAGTAGTAATAATATATATTCTTTACCTTATTGCAAATTGAATTTAGGGAACTCACAGAGAAATATACACAGGCAACTTCTAAAATAACATCTTAATTGGTTTCTGGATGTCCTTACGAGGATCAGTTATAGTCAGTTTTAGCAGCCTCATTTGAAATCTGATGTTTTGCCAAGCAGTTATCTTTTTGAAGTTATCCCACAGTTTTTTGGTCACTCTTGAAGTTTCTTTCTTTCATGTGTCACAGTGCCTTAAGTACTTTAGAGAAAATACATGGTTTTGTAGAAATTCGTTGTTTAGTTAAGAGATTGCATTTATGTGGTCTTAGTAATTCACTCAGCATGTTTTCTTACTGGTGTGTAACAGTTTGCTGCCTTTTAAATCTTTTTAACATCATAAAAATACAAGAGATTGAATTTCAAAAAGATAAGAACATACAAAACAGTCTTCCACCCTCTCTGAAAGAGCCATGAGTATCTGTTCAGGTTCATTACTTGGTTTAAAAAACATTTTTTTATGGCCACGTCATAATATCCTAGTATTTTATTAGTATTGCTTTCCTAGTAGCCTCCTATTAGTGGATTCACTGAATTATTACCAATGCTAGTATTACTGTTAATGGTTTTTTTATAATTGAAAATGCTAGTATGGGTGATTGCTAGGGGATTTTATTTACAGTTAAGGGAAGGGGGTAGAAAAAGGACTTGTAAGTGGAACTGCTAAAAAGTCAAGGATTCTTTGAAATACATAGTTTATCAAATATTTATTGCATACTATGCCAGGCACTAAAGATATAAGAATGAGCAACATGAACACAGAATGTGTTCATAGAGCTTACAGATGAGCAGGAAAGAAATGATTATTTTACTTTGGATTCTAGTGGGGAGACTGTACCTATGGAATTAATAAGGATGATTGACGAGGATTAGATTCTACCAGTCAGAACCAACCTGGAACAATTCTAGTAGAAGAAAGTCTTCCTTAAGCACTATAATTAAAAAACTTTAATTGGTTATATTATAGGAAGGAGTATTTTACTGTGCCTTGTCAAAAGAGGGTGGCAAGGGGATAGAGTCAATATTTAGGACAGTTTTTTACTTAGATTATAATTTCCAGAAGAATTATTAGATATCACTCAGGATTAGGCTTCCATGATTTTACCAAATCTGTGACTTAAGTATTCTTATAGGACTTTTAACTTTCACAAGTTGTTTTTTTGAAGCAATAGATTGAATTTGGTAAAATCTGGAGCCTCATCTGACTTATATTTCATTATAATGGAGATGTTCTATATATGTATGTGTGTGTATACACACACACGCACTTTGTAACGATTTCTCTTGAGTTGGCTCTTACTCTAATGCTTGAGTAATAGGAAGATCTTTTTCTGTATAGTCTCAAGTTTCTTACCTGTCCTCCAGGTAAAAATATTCATACTTATTATAGGTTCACTGTCAACAGTGAATCTCATTTTTTCCAAATGTGTCATTGTGGGATTTTTTTCCAAAATATTTGGTTTAAAATTAGTAAATATTTAAGAAACTAATATTTAAATACAGGTTTGTAAGCAATGATATCATTCTGTTATCATTATTGCATGTGGCTAGGTGTCCAAAATGTTGAAAGATTATGACTGGATTAATGCAGAGAAACACCTCTTTGGGCAACCCAATAGCACCTATGATTTCAAAACTAACAACCCAAAAGAAGCTGGTCAGAGACTTCAGAAGTTGCAAGAAATGAAGGAGAAACTAGGAAGAAATGTCAACATGAGAGCTATGAATGTACTGACAGAAGCTGAAGAGCGGGTAAGTCACTTTGCTATGACTATTTGGCCACTTCAGAATATGAGTAGCGTTGATGGCTTCATATGACCCCTGAGGCAATTATTAGAGTCAGTCTTTTACTTGATGCTTTTGATAACTTGTTTTCTTTGCGTTTTCCTTTTCTCCCTTTTCAGTTATTTCTTATTTCATTCTTTTTGCATCATCAGTTATATATTCTGTTTTACCTTGAATGACTTTTCCAACTCCTTTCTTATTTTTGGTGTAAATAAAAACAACATTTTTGATCATGTTAACTCTTCACATTTCTATCATTTCTTTCACTTGCCTTTTTTGAAAGATTTTGAAAAATAGAGTACAGGTTTCCCCCACTGTCCAAAAGTAGCGCCAATCCAGTGAAACTATTCCTGTGAAATGGTATAAAGCAAAGAAGCAAGTACCTTAGGGCCCATCTTGCTAACAGACGCACAAAATAAACTGAGATAAAGCACAGATGCTCATAGACACAGTTCAAAGCTCCGGCGGCTTAGTGCTGAGATGCTTAGTGCTGTTCCCCGTGAGGAGCTTGATGGTGACACTCTCCCTGCTCGGGGTGTGTGCTGCTTCTCTAGGGGCTCACTGCAAAACACATGCTGAACACTATTTGTGCTTTTTACCTTTTCTTGTAAAAGTAGTGGTGTACAGCAAACTTTCGAAAAGTGGGGGATACCTGTATCCTGCTGTCTGCCTCCTCACAGTCAGTCAGTCACTCCATAACTGCCGTCTTCCTTTGACTCCAGTATATGCTGGAACCATCACATAAGTAAATGGCTAAAATTGTTACATACATAAACACTGTTTTACTAATCTGTAAATGCAGCAGCGTCTTCTCTGTTATAATGCCCTCAGTTACTTGATAATGTTATCCATCACCCCTACCTTTTATAGTCTGCATGTCGCTAGAAAAACCCAAAGGAGAAAGCAGTTCCTATTCTTGATGGCTCCATAGGAAATAGCAATCTGAGTAATTTTATATTATACCTTCTTTAATTCTGTAAAATTCTGTTTGAATTTGTATAACAGAGTTAATGAGAGCTCTGTAAAAATGGAAATACTTATGAGCTCAATCACTTTTAACAAATTTTTTGGTAACAGGTTTTTTTAAACTGTTATTGACATTAGTATCTACAGAGAATCTATATTATGTTAGATGCTGAACAGTCTAATAATGCACATGCTGTGATCTCTCTATAAAATGTTCTTGCTGGTTTACATTTCTCCATTAAAGCTTTGCAATATATGGCATCTTTTTGGAAAGGAAATATTTTGTCTGAATTTGAGCTGCTTAAAACATCATGAAACTTGTTTACTTTTACTTGTTTGCTTCCATTAGATAATGATAACTGGGGCTAATATTTTTTTAAAAGAATTTACTAACTCCCATCTCCTTACCAGAGAGGAAGGATCTATTGTTGATCAGCAGCTGGCCTTTGTTTTTTGTTGTATTTTGTGTCACCACATATAAGAAAAACTATATGGAATTATGCAAGGAATAGGATAAAAATACGGCCAAGCTCCTAAAGCCTCCTCTCCACAAAGGAGAGGGCTGGCAAGGAAACTAGCAAGACTGGCTGGAGTTCTTCAGGGAGAATTTGAAGCTCCTTGAAATGTGAGGCTTTGAGGAGAAATAAGTTAAAAGGACTTTTAGAAAGTTCTGCTGCTGCTCATGGTTTATTCTCCCTCTGTTGCCTCCCTCAAAATTGTTTTCAGTAAATTTCTGCATTAACCAGGGAAGGCTACTTTGAAGATGTGATGTTTGAGTGGAAACTTGAGGCACCTGTTATGTCAGAAATAGAGGAAGAACAATGCAGGGGCCATAAGGCTACAGTGAGCTCATTATGTTCACGAAACTGAAAAAAAGAGACCATATGGCTGGAGCCTGGGGAGGAGTGTGATGCCAAAAATTCAGAGATAAATAAGATCCAATTTATGTAGGACTTCATACATCATGGTGAAGAATTAAAATTTTATTTGTGTCACTGCTAAGACTGACCTTGCTTCTTAAGCATGCAGGGCTACTTTTGAGTTTACGTATGACAAATTTTCCTTTTTGCCTTGGCTGCTAGGAAGATAAGGGAATATTAGTGGAGTCAAAATATTTCAACAGCTTGTCCCTGTAAATTCTCAGTTATAGTAATTGAATCTTACATATAGATGATATATTTACTTTCCTTAATTTGGCTTACATTATAACTCAGTGTAGTATATCTTTTTGGTAAACAGGAGTTGTATATATTGCGTATAAAAATAATGAAATCTCTTTATTCTTGACTGAATTCTAGAATATAAAGAAAATTTTGTGTTTTCCCAATTAAGTATGCCTTTTATCTTACTAGTATAATGACTTGATGAAGAAGAAGAGAATTGTAGAAAATGACAAATCAAAAATCCTTGCAACTATAGAAGACCTTGACCAGAAGAAAAATCAAGCCCTAAATATTGCTTGGCAAAAGGTATTTGAACCAAAAATTGTATCATTTATTCTGTATGAGGCAAGGATGAAAGATAAAGTCAATAGGGTTGTACTCTAAGATGAATTTGAAATAGCTAATTTTTGTTTGAGGCACAGCTCAGACCTTAATTAAAACCTTGTAGGCTTTTTAAAGCATTTTGGCCTTTTGGACTTTACTACTGATTTGTAAAGGTAAGTTGTGTCATTCCATCATGCTCTCATAGTCTACTTCTCTCGTTCCTAAGCTATTAAATTTAAGCTATTAAATTTCTAATTTTCTAGATTTCTACATTTTTCCTTCTTACATCTTTTGCCAGGTCTCGGTTACTGTTTACCCTCTTTCCTTCTCATGAGATCATAGGTTCTAATATTGGACAGTATCTAGGTTTCTTCCAAGTATCTGCTGTAGTCCCACTTATCCTCTGCTTAAAACTGGAAGCATTATCTGTTTCACATTGGGGAAGCTCTCATTGTTGGAAAACCTCTCCAAAGGACCCCTTCAGTTCTTAGCTCTTCGGTTTCTCTTGCCTAGACTCACAGAGGTCAAATATTAATTCTAAGAATGTTTCTATAGCAAGATTGTGTGTTCCTTACCACTTATAAATTAATTGCATTTCAGAATTCATAAGTATTAGGCATTCTTAGATTTTTAGCAAAGGATTTTTATACATGTTAGATTAATAATTACATAATTATAAAGTAATATTATTAATTTTATATAATTATAATTAAGAGCAGTTCTGTCATTTTACATGAATTATCTTAATTCCGTAACTTTCATCATTATTATCTCTATTTTACAAATGAGGAAACAAAAGCTTAGAAAGGTGAAATAGCCTAATATCATAACAGTCAAAAGGTAGAAAAAGTGGAATTCTCTTTTCCTAATTAGAACTAAAGTTAAAATTGCCTTTTGTTGCTTTTTAAGAAGTAGAACTGGGTAATAAACAAGTTCAGTATTCATTTCCAGGATTCGTATGCAACAGAATCCCAATTACCATTTTTCTTTTGTTTTATGACAACTTTGGCAGATTTCAAGGTTCTTTACTATTATTTCTACTTCCCTGGCTGCATAGATTTGTCACCTTTAGGATAATTCCTTAGCCTCTTCTGTGAAGTTTTCCTATATCTACCATAGAAAAAGACTCCTCCTCAAAAGATTCCATAGTTACTATGCTGTTTGGTACTTTAACAAGCCTGGGCCTCTGGGATTTAACTGGCACCTTACCTCTTTTTCTCTTTTTAATTCTTCGGGAACTTTATTTTTGGTAATGGCAGAACAATTATGTCTTTCAATTGCGTTGTTTTTCCTGCTCTACAACTTATTTTCAGTGTTCAGTCTCCCTGTAGTATTTGTCTTTTTAAAAATGCTTGCAAAAAGTAGGCCCCATTGTTCTTGCACAATATGTGGATTTAACACTAGATCTGAGAGATTCTGTCTTTTGTTTTCACCATGGTTCCTGGATTTAGTGTGAGTACAAATTTATCTTTTAAACTGATTTTTCCCCAGTCTCTAAAGTTCTCCCAAAGCAAGTAAATTTATTGAGTGTTTATGATATATGTCAGGCACTATTCTTCTATTAATTTTCTCACTTAATTCTCAAAGTAACCTAATGAAGTAGGTACTATTACTATCAGCATTACATTACTTCCTTATGGCTTCAAGTATAGTTGATTCACAAAGCCAGAGTATTTTAGGCACTGGTTGTGTTTCTTTCTTTTTTGTTTCCTTCTTAGCCTTATTGGATTTTCAAAATTCAGTTTATTTCCTATCTATATTCTTCTCTATCCACTGACTGATAAGTTTGTCTTTTCCCTTTTGGAGGAATTTCCACATGGGATCCATAGTCATCTTTGGGATTTAGTAGCATTTAGTAGTCTTAGTTTTGAGCTGCCTCTCTCCTGCCTGATCAAAAAATTTTAAAAAGAAAAGGGTGTTTATAAATACTATGCTATCTTCTATCTTTCTCCTAGAAAAGACAGTGGTCCTCTCCTCATTGTGATGAACCTTGCCTAGCTCTGGAAATCTATCCCAGATAAAACTAGAATCTACTTTCTCTGTGTAGAATATTAGCATGTGTGCAGTTGTTCTTAAGATATGTGTTCCTTAGTAAATTTATATTTAGGAGACTGTTTATGTCTAGGAGATTTCCTTATTACTACAAATATTCATAAAAAGTGTATTTGCACTTGAATTTTATACTTGAAGGCAGAGATTTCCCTAGAGAACATGGATGTCAAATCCTCGTGTGTGTGTGCACATGTGTGCATGCATGTATACATTCTCAATTTTGTCTGCTGAACTCTAAGATTATTAGTCATGTCTTTTTGAAGACAGATGGCTGAATTCTCAAGTCATTGATCAAGTGTGTATGCACAAAAATTACTCATTTACAGTCTAGAATATTGGTCCTAAATCTCTGTGTAATCTTCTGCTGAGCCTTTATGGGAATAGGCCAAATAGCTTCTTTAGCCTTTTTCTTTTGGGGCTCAATCCTGTTCCTGTCCCTTGATACCTTAACTTCTTTAGCTTTGAGAAGAAGCATAGAAAAGAACCATTGAACCCCTTTAACAGATCTGGTTTGATTTCATGCCTCTTTTTCTCCTAGACTTCACCCTGATCTTAGGCTTCTTAAAGTTAGTTAGCTGATAACCACAGGCCTTACCATACCAGTCAACAGAAAACAGATTTTTTAAGAGAACACTTTATGCCAAAAAGAGTTTTTGTTTTTCTTCTCCAGCTGAAAGTTCAATCTCCTATATTATCCAATTGTGTGTCTCTGAGGATTCCGGCAACCATGGCCTTTTGTTGTATCAAAACTTCATGGTAGAGTTAGAGGTATAGCCTCTAGTTTCCCCTGGAAGTTAGAGCAAAGCTCAGTAAACTGTTTCTGTAAAGGGACAGATAAGTATTTCAGAGCCATATAGTCTGTGTTGCAACCACTAGACTGTATTGCTGGCAGCCATAGACAATACATAAATGAACGGGCATGGCCAGATTTGTCATATGGACCATAACTTGCCAACCTCAGAGCTAGGGTAACAGGCAACAAAATGCTCCTGCTGGTTTGCGTATATACACATCATTTGATTCTTCTTGGAAAACCTTCTCTGATATTTTAATATCATTTTTTTATCCAGGTGAACAAGGACTTTGGATCTATTTTTTCCACTCTTTTGCCCGGTGCTAATGCTATGCTTGCACCACCAGAAGGGCAAAATGTACTGGATGGTCTGGAGTTTAAGGTTGCCTTAGGAAATACTTGGAAAGAAAACCTAACTGAACTTAGTGGTGGTCAGAGGTGAGTGAGTAATCCCTTTGCAATAATCCTCTTATTTTATTATAGTCCATCATCTCATTGCCTCCCAATTTTATTTCAGATTTGCTTTGCTATCTTTGCATGTAGAATTTAAGGAGCCTAATATGTGAGACTACAAATTTTGGTTAGGACATTTGATTAAAATAGTAGGCAACAAAGTAGAAATAAGGATTAGCAACTAGAAAACTAGACAAAATACATGAGAAACAATTACTTTCAGACATTGGAAAATGGATAACCCAGGAGATACCTGAGAGAAATGAAACAAAAATGCTGAGTCCAGTGTTTACCCTAGCTTTCTCCCTAGGAGCAATTTCTTGACTGCAGATGCAGGGAGGGAAACCCACACAAAGCCCAGTAGTCTTACTAAATGAAGGAAACAGATTAGAATTTGGGGAAGCCCCAGAGAGCTACACCTTAGCATTACATTTGCACTATCCCTAAAGTGAAGGCTATTTTAGACACCCCTTAGCAAAGGTTCATTGCAGGCCCAACATGCTTTAAAGACAGACAACAAAGTTGAGACTGTAAACAACATAATCACAGTGTTCAGCATCTAATAAAAATTACTAGACAGAAATCGAGAAAATATGGTTCGTAGCCTAGAGGAAAAACAGACCCAGAACTGACAGATGATGCAACTAGTAGACAAGGAGGTTAAAGAGTTACATTAACTATTTACAAGAAAAAAAGAATGTGATGAGAGAAATGGAAGCTATCAATGAAGAATCCAGTGGAACTTCTAGAGATAAAGAATATACCTGAAAGGAAAAGTTTACTGCATAAGATTAACAACGGATTATTCGACAGAATAAAAGAAACATGACTCAATTTGAAGACATATCAATAGAATCTATTCAAGCCAAGCTTAGAAACACAAAACTGTAAAAACAAAAGGAGCTTCAGTGACCCATGGGGCAATATTGAGAGATCTAACATACATGTAATTGGCATTTCAAAGGGAGAGGAAGAGGTAAAACCGAAAAACACTCAAAAAAATAATGGCCCCAGATTTGATGACTTCTGTAAACCCACATACTTGATTTCTGTGAACCCCAGGTAAGATAAACGCATATACCCGCTTCCTGCACATACAGTAACACAGCAAGTCATGTCATATAAAGTTGCTGAAAACCAGTGATTAGGAGAAAAATCTTAAAAGCAGTCAGAGGTAAAAAGGCATATTAAGTGCCAAGGAACAAAGAAGAATGACTTTAGACTTGTTAAAAACTATGCAAGCCATTATAAAGCAGAAACTAACACGCCATTGTAGAGCAATTATACTCCAATAAAGATGTTAAAACAAAAAAACTATGCAAGCCAGAAGTCTGGAACAACATCTATAAAGTGCTAAAAGAAAAATGTGTCGGCTTCCCTGGTGGCGCAGTGGTTGAGAATCTGCCTGCTAATGCAGGAGACACGGGTTCGAGCCCTGGTCTGGGAAGATCCCACATGCCACGGAGCAGCTGGGCCCGTGAGCCACAATTGCTGAGCCTGCGCGTCTGGAGCCTGTGCCCCGCGACGGGAGGGGCCGCGATAGAGAAAGGCCCGCGCACCGCGATGAAGAGCGGTCCCCGCACCGCGATGAAGAGTGGCCCCCACTTGCCGCAACTGGAGAAAGCCCTCGCACGAACCGAAGACCCAACACAGCCAAAAATAAAATAAATAAATAAATAAAATCAAGTAAAACTTAAAAAAAAAAAAAAAAGAAAAATGTGTCAACCTAGAATTCTGTATCTAGTAGAAATATTCTTCATATTGAAGGCAATATATTTTTTCAGAAAAACAAAAGGTGGAAGAATTTGATTCCGGCAGAACTGTACAAGTTAAAGGAAGCTCTCTGGTGAAAGGAAAATGATACCAAATGGAAACTTGGATCTACATAAATGAAAGAAGAGTACTGGAAATAGCATGTTCTGGGCTTCAGGGAAGTTTCTCCCAGCCTTACACAGTGATTCAGACAATCAGTATATTGAGAGAAACTTAGAAGGTCATTTGGCCTAACTTCTTAACTGCAGAGAGCCAAATAATTAAAACCTGAGAGAAAATTGTGAATATCAATATAATTGAAGATGCTTATTAATTTTGTATTTTTTCCCCTGCAGGATGTACAGTCCACAG